>NC_052324.1:33528634-33802334 GCF_016432855.1 Salvelinus namaycush | reverse complement strand
AGTAGGGACAGGCTACTGTCTGTGTGGTATTACAGTAGGGACAGGCTACTGTCTGTGTGGTATTACAGTAGGGACAGACTACTGTCTGCGCGGTATTACAGTAGGGACAGACTACTGTCTGTGTGGTATTACAGTAGTCCAGACTACTGTCTGTGTGGTATTACAGTAGGGACAGACTGACGGTCTGCCGTTGGTAATTACAGTAGGGACGAGACTACTGTTCTGCTCGTGTATTACAGTAGGGACAGACTACTGTCTGTGTGGTATTACAGTAGGACAGACGACTGTCTGTGTGGTATTACAGTAGGGACAGACTACGGTCTGTGCGGTATTAGCAGTAGGGCACAGACTACCGGGTTACTTCTGTGGTGTATTACAGTAGGGACAGACTACCGGTCCTGTGTGGTAATTACAGTAGGGACAGACTACCGTCTGTGTGGTATTACAGTAGGTACACCGACTGTCTGGGTTTATTACAGTGAGGGCCAGACTACTGTCTGTGTGGTATTACGTAGGGACAGACTACTGTCCTGTGGCGGTATTACAGTAGGGACAGACTACCGTCGGTGGGTATTACAGTAGGGACCAGACTACTGTCTGCGCGGTATTACAGTAGGGACAGACTACTGTCTGCGGTGTTATTACAGTAGGGATAGACTACTGTTCTGTGGTGGGTATTACAGTAGGGACAGACTACTGGCTGTGTGGTATTACAGTCAGGGACAGACTAAACTGTCTGGGTGGTATTACAGTAGGGACAGACTACTGTCTGCGTGGTATTACAGTAGGGACAGGACACTGTCTGTGTGGTATTACATAGGGACAGGACTACTGTCTGTGTGGTATTACAGTAGGGAACAGAACTACTGTCTGCGCGGTATTACAGTAGGGACAGACTACTGTCTGTGTGGTATTACAGTAGGGACAGACTACTGTCTGCGCGGTATTACAGTAGGGACAGACTACTGTCTGCGTGGTATTACAGTAGGTCCAGACTACTGTCTGCGCGGTATTACAGTAGGGACAGACTACTGTCTGCGCGGTATTACAGTAGGGCCAGACTACTGTCTGCGCGGTATTACAGTAGGGCCAGACTACTGTCTGCGCGGTATTACAGTAGGGTCAGACTACTGTCTGTGTGGTATTACAGTAGGGACAGACTACTGTCTGCGCGGTATTACAGTAGGGACAGACTGCCGTCTGCGCGGTATTACAGTAGGGACAGACTGCCGTCTGCGCGGTATTACAGTAGGGACAGACTGCCGTCTGCGCGGTATTACAGTAGGGACAGACTGCCGTCTGCGCGGTATTACAGTAGGGACAGACTACTGTCTGTGTGGTATTACAGTAGGGACAGACTACTGTCTGTGTGGTATTACAGTAGGGACAGACTACTGTCTTCGCGGTATTACAGTAGGGCCAGACTACTGTCTGTGTGGTATTACAGTAGGGACAGACTACCGTCTGTGTGGTATTACAGTAGGGACAGACTACTGTCTGCGCGGTATTACAGTAGGGACAGACTACTGTCTGTGTGGTATTACAGTAGGGACAGACTACTGTCTGCGCGGTATTACAGTAGGGACAGACTACTGTCTGCGCGGTATTACAGTAGGGACAGACTACTGTCTGCGCGGTATTACAGTAGGGACAGACTACTGTCTGCGCGGTATTACAGTAGGGCCAGACTACTGTCTGCGCGGTATTACAGTAGGGCCAGACTACTGTCTGCGCGGTATTACAGTAGGGTCAGACTACTGTCTGTGTGGTATTACAGTAGGGACAGACTACTGTCTGCGCGGTATTACAGTAGGGACAGACTACTGTCTGCGCGGTATTACAGTAGGGACAGACTGCTGTCTGCGCCGTATTACAGTAGGGACAGACTACCGTCTGTGTGGTATTACAGTAGGAACAGACTACTGTCTGCGCGGTATTACAGTAGGGACAGACTACTGTCTGTGTGGTATTACAGTAGGGACAGACTACTGTCTGTGTGGTATTACAGTAGGGACAGACTACTGTCTTCGCGGTATTACAGTAGGGCCAGACTACTGTCTGTGTGGTATTACAGTAGGGACAGACTACCGTCTGTGTGGTATTACAGTAGGGACAGACTACTGTCTGCGCGGTATTACAGTAGGGACAGACTACTGTCTGTGTGGTATTACAGTAGGGACAGACTACTGTCTGTGTGGTATTACAGTAGGGACAGACTACTGTCTGCGCGGTATTACAGTAGGGACAGACTACCGTCTGCGCGGTATTACAGTAGGGACAGACTACCGTCTGCGTGGTATTACAGTAGGGACAGACTACCGTCTGTGTGGTATTACAGTAGGGACAGACTACTGTCTGCGCGGTATTACAGTAGGGACAGACTACTGTCTGTGCGGTATTACAGTAGGGACAGACTACTGTCTGTGTGGTATTACAGTAGGGCCAGACTACTGTCTGCGCGGTATTACAGTAGGGCCAGACTACTGTCTGTGCGGTATTACAGTAGGGACAGACTACCGTCTGTGCGGTATTACAGTAGGGACAGACTACTGTCTGTGTGGTATTACAGTAGGGACAGACTACTGTCTGCGCGGTATTACAGTAGGGACAGACTACTGTCTGTGTGGTATTACAGTAGGGCCAGACTACTGTCTGTGTGGTATTACAGTAGGGACAGACTACTGTCTGTGTGGTATTACAGTAGGGACAGACTACTGTCTGTGTGGTATTACAGTAGGGCCAGACTACTGTCTGTGCGGTATTACAGTAGGGACAGACTACTGTCTGCGTGGTATTACAGTAGGGACAGACTACTGTCTGCGCGGTATTACAGTAGGGACAGACTACTGTCTGCGTGGTATTACAGTAGGGACAGACTACTGTCTGCGTGGTATTACAGTAGGGACAGACTACTGTCTGTGTGGTATTACAGTAGGGACAGACTACTGTCTGTGTGGTATTACAGTAGGGACAGACTACTGTCTGTGTGGTATTACAGTAGGGACAGACTACTGTCTGTGTGGTATTACAGTAGGGACAGACTACTGTCTGCGCGGTATTACAGTAGGGACAGACTACTGTCTGCGTGGTGGTGATTTAGAGTAGAGCTCTCAGCTGGGTGAGGGAATGGGTTCAACAGCACTCTGTATGGTGACCAGTCTCTAATATACCATGTGCCTGTCGGACACAAACCACCTGGAACGTAGGATGAGGAAAAAGGCCTGTGTCCCTGTACTAATTCCTACACGGGAATTAGTTCATTAGGGCACACCATAGCGTTTATCAACGGAAATAGTAAATGAGCGTTTCTTATTGGACAAGGTAGGTAGGTTCAGGTAGTCTCTCCACTATTTCTGTAATTTCTTTCCAGTTGGTGCCTCTCCAGCCATATTATCTACCATAAGATGAATGGACACTCATGTAATCCACCACCAGGTGAACTCTAACGCTGACCCTCTCTGTTTGACTTCCTCAGATATCCGAGAACTTCTACTGTGATCTGAACTCAGACCAGTTTAAAGGGTTCCTGAAACCCCACACGCCACAGACGGACCACTCCACCCTCTCCCGAGCAGCCATATTCTCCATCACATACCCCTCCCCAGACATCTACCTGGTCATCAAGGTAAGATACCCATCTCACCTACCTGCACCTATCTACAGTACTTGCTCGTTCAGGTAATACACACGTCTGTACGGCACCTACAGTATCTACAGTTGCTGGTCATTATGGTAAACACTGTAGAACTAAATATATGCCATTTTAATAGAGGCTTTTATCCAAAGTGACTTAACAGTAGTGTACTGCCTACATACATTTTCATATGGTTGGCCCCAGCTGGAATTGAACCCACAGCCCTGACGTGTCTACCTCCTCACACATATTATATATGGTGCCCCTATCAATTTGTGGGTTAACGTAGCATACAGTAGGCAACTCTCCATAGATCCCTGTGTACAGTATTAGCTTGGACAGTGATGTACCTCTGTGTTGGCTGTGTTTCATAGTGATGTACCTCTGTGTTGGCTGTGTTTCAGAGTGATGTACCTCTGTGTCCTGGCTGTGTTTCAGAGTGATGTACCTCTGTGTTGGCTGTGTTTCAGAGTGATGTACCTCTGTGTTGGCTGTGTTTCAGGGTGATGTACCTCTGTGTTGGCTGTGTTTCAGAGTGATGTACCTCTGTGTCCTGGCTGTGTTTCAGAGTGATGTACCTCTGTGTCTTGGCTGTGTTTCAGAGTGATGTACCTCTGTGTCCTGGCTGTGTTTGAGTGATATACCTCTGTCTTGGCTGTGTTTCAGAGTGATGTACCTCTGTGTCCTGGCTGTGTTTGAGTGATATACCTCTGTGTTGGTTGTGTTTCAGAGGGATGTACCTCTGTGTCCTGGCTGTGTTTGAGTGATATACCTCTGTGTTGGCTGTGTTTCAGAGTGATGTACCTCTGTGTCCTGGCTGTGTTTGAGTGATATACCTCTGTCTTGGCTGTGTTTCAGAGTGATGTACCTCTGTGTCCTGGCTGTGTTTGAGTGATATACCTCTGTGTTGGTTGTGTTTCAGAGGGATGTACCTCTGTGTCCTGGCTGTGTTTCAGAGTGATATACCTCTGTCTTGGCTGTGTTTCAGAGTGATGTACCTCTGTGTCCTGGCTGTGTTTGAGTGATATACCTCTGTCTTGGCTGTGTTTCAGATAGAGAAGGTGCTGCAGCAGGGAGAGATCAGTGACTGTGCAGAACCATACATGGTCATGAAGGAGACTGACTCAGCAAAGGTAGAGTGCCATGATCACACACACACACACACACACACACACACACACACACACACACACACACACACACACACACACACACACACACACACACACACACACACACACACAGCTATAGGTTGTAATTGTGGTTCTGTGTGGTTCCATGGGTCAGAACAAGGAGAAGCTGGAGAAGCTGCGTAATCAGTCTGAGATGTTCTGTCAGAGACTTGGTCGCTACCGCATGCCCTTTGCCTGGGCTACAGTCAACATCATGAACGTCATCAGCACCGCCACACTGGACCGAGACACCACCGACTCTGACAGCCTCAACGGTCTGTGTGTGTGTGTGTGTGTGTGTGTGTGTGTGTGTAAGCTGGTTAACTCTTGAGCCCAATGCTTGTTTAATCTTACTTTACTTTTCTGTACCTGACTTGACTGACCTCTCCTCCCCTATCCAGGTAAATCCAGCAGTCTGGAAAAGAGAGGTCAGTTGCCCAGGAGGAACTCAGAGAGGTTCGGTACCATGGAAGACCAGTGTAACATGTCTGCCTTCAAACCTGCTACCATCACCATCAGCACCTTCTGCAAGCAGGTCTGAACACATGCACTAGAGAAAACAACACACTCTACAATATAAACATCGATCCAGCGACATAAGCATCGCTAAGCTCAGAGAAAGGTCTTGGACAGAGAAAGGTCTTGGACAGAGAAAGGTCTTGGACAGAGAAAGGTCTTGGACAGAGAAAGGTCTTGGACAGAGAAAGGTCTTGGACAGAGAAAGGTCTTGGACAGAGAAAGGTCTTGGACAGAGAAAGGTCTTAGACAGAGAATGGTCTTGGACAGAGAATGGTCTTAGACAGAGAATGGTCTTGGACAGAGAATGGTCTTGGACAGAGAATGGTCTTGGACAGAGAATGGTCTTGGACAGAGAATGGTCTTGGACAGAGAATGGTCTTGGACAGAGAATGGTCTTGGACAGAGAATGGTCTTGGACAGAGAATGGTCTTAGACAGAGAATGGTCTTAGACAGAGAATGGTCTTAGACAGAGAATGGTCTTAGACAGAGAATGGTCTTAGACAGAGAATGGTCTTAGACAGAGAATGGTCTTAGACAGAGAATGGTCTTAGACAGAGAATGGTCTTAGACAGAGAATGGTCTTAGACAGAGAATGGTCTTACACAGAGAATGGTCTTGGACAGAGAATGCTTGACCTTGTGGGTATCACCTCGAGACAAGGCATTCTTTCATTCCACACAATCCACAGAGCAGACACCTGATAAGACCTGGCCAGGTATCATATAGACATACCATACATTCTCCATACTTGCCATCGCACAGCAAGGGTGCATTTTTCCTTCCTACTAGCAACTGTGGAGAGTTGATCTCATAACAACAGTTAGTTGCTCTGCTCAGTATGTCACCTTCCTATGAAGTTGATGGAAAAGAGGAAAGAAGTCTGCTGTGCAACACTACAAATTGACAATGTTTAATTCGGAGGTGTTCAGAGACATTATATCACTGTATCTTGTACACGAAGACATGTTCATTTGACTAAACTGGACCCTGCTTTGTTTAAGGAGGGGGACCGTCTGAGTGATGAGGACTTGTTTAAGTTCCTGGCAGACATCAAGAAGTTCTCATCCCTGCAGAGAAGAATTAAAACCATACCAGGTGATCCGCTATTCAACCACACAGCAAGACCTGGCTGTCTGTGTGTGCTGTTTCATTCCATTCAACCACACAGCAAGACCTGGCTGTCTGTGTGTGCTGTTTCATTCCATTCAACCACACAGCAAGACCTGGCTGTCTGTGTGTGCTGTTTCATTCCATTCAACCCGACAACAAGTGACTAGAATGTCCCATTTCTAAGAACAAGTATCTGTTTTATCTGGGTTTAAGTGACTTCATGCATTTAAAATAGCTGAATAGGCTATTTTGTATAATTCAGAATCAATTGCTTATAGTGGTGAAAACCTGTGGGACTGAAAGCTTTCTTATATTTACCTACTTTGGAATAATTCTGAATGAACATAGTTTCAGACTGTATTTGACTTGATCTATTTTAGGTACAATAAGACTGGATGTGACTCCGGTCCATGACAACCCAGTGGCCTGTCTGTCTACTGAGCTGATCCCAGTCAAACCACTGGCTGAGAAGAACGTCCGACCTGTCAAAGAGGTTTTGGAGTTCCCCTCCAGCGAGGTCTATGTTCCACACAGCACTTACAGGTGAGCACACACACACACGTGTCGATGCATACCACACACACAGACTGCACAAAAGCATTTACAGGTTAGTACACTCACTCAATTCTCCTGAAACCACTTTTTGATTATTGCATATTCTGCAATTTCTCCTCAAAGCTTTAGCGTTTCAGACTGCATGGATTTACCATAGCACATCGCTTCAAGCAGTATGAACAGGTTTTCCAGGTTCATGACTTACTACCCCTACTAGTGTATTATCTGTCTCCGTGCTAAGCACCATGTACACATGTCCCTTCATGTGAGCTTTACACATGTTAGGCAGTCATGAAGGTATTTAACACAGCACATACTGTAGCTTCAGGCCTTCTATTTTCCATCAATGTCGTGAACAGGTTTGCTGGGACTTCTACAACCAGTCTGACCTGACACAACCCCCAATGCTGTCAACACTTCACTCCTTCCTCCTCACTGCTCGCTAGATGAACACTGTGTCCCAAATGGCACCCTATTCCCTATAGGGCTCTGTTCAAAAGTCAAATCAAAATCAAATCAAATCAAATGTATTTGATAGTCCACTATATAGTCCACTATATAGGGAACAGGGTGCCGTTTGGGACACAGCCTAAGAGTGTGTCTCCTGTCTCGGGACAGATGACTACATTGTTACATAGTTTTTAATCTCACACTAATGTTCACACCACATTTGGTTCATTGGTAAGACTAGTTTTCAGGCCCACGTGGTGTATTGTGTAATATCATGCATTTGTTATCTTCACCGGGTGCCATCTAGTGGTGTAGTATGGATGTGCAGGCACAGGCAGTCTAACTCTGAATAGGAATTGTGGTGCTGATAGAAGATGGTCATATCCTGACCACCTGACCAGGAAGAACTCTGGGCACTGACATTTACCAGGCTATACTTCGGGCTTGGGCTGCTGATTTGTGGAGGCATGAACTAGTGGGAGTTTCCACCATATTTCTTATACCAGTCATTTTGTTTTCGAATCAGTGAAGGGAAGTGAACAAGTGCATACTTTGGGAGGAAGGAGATATTGAGTTGTCCTTACTGGATCACCTGGTACTCTCTACAATGACCACATCATTCCTTTCATCATTATGAAGTAATGTGAGTATGCAGTGCTGTAAACAGAAAAATAACCATCTCTCTCCCTCTCTTTTACCCCCTCCCTGCCTTTGTCTCTCTTCTCTCTCCCTTTTCCCTCCCTTTCCCTCTCTCTCCAGGAACCTGCTCTATGTATACCCCCAGCGACTCAACTTTGTCAACAGGCTGACTTCAGGAGGAAGGAATATCACTATTAAAATCCAGTTTATGAGTGGAGAAGACCCCAGCTGTGTGATGCCTGTGAGTTTCTCTCACACACACACACACACACACACACACACACACACACACACACACACACACACACACACACACACACACACACACACACACACACACACACACACACACACACACACACACACACACACACACACACACACTGTACACCCACACACACACACTGTACACCCACACACACACACACTGTACACCCACACACACACACACACACACACACACACTGTACACCCACATTGCTGTGACATTGTACAACATGGTTTGATTGAGTTTACTCTGCTTTTTTTCCCCCTCGTAGGTCATTTTTGGAAAATCGAATGGTCCTGAGTTTGTGCAAGAAGTATACACCCCAGTCACGTACCATAACAAGCAAGTGGATGCTATTTTAAATACTACATGCTAAATTACAACAACACAACTACGGCATAACATGCTACATTTTCTAATATAACAATCAAATTTTTGTTGTTGTGTTGTCTCTGACCTCTGTCCTATGTGACTGTGCCTCAGGTCTCCAGACTTCTATGAGGAGGTGAAGATGGCTCTGCCTGCCAGGCTGACTGAGAGACACCACCTGCTGTTCACATTCTACCACATCAGCTGTCAACAGAAACAGAACCAGACTGGAGCCAGTGAGGCACTCATAGGTTACTCTGTAAGTCTGACCCCTCATGCCTGGTCTCACCTGGGCCTATATTCATAAAGTGCCTCACAGTAGGAGTGCTGATCTAGGATCAGGTTTCCCCTGTCCAAGCAATCTTATTCATTGTGATCTAAAATGCTAAACTAATCCTAGAGCAGCACTCCAACTCTGAGATAATGGTGCCGTTTATTTGCCAATAATTGGGCGAAAGACCAGAATGGGGCTGCCTGTGTAATCTGATTGGTCAAAAGACCAATGATTGGCAAAAGATCAGAATTAGGCTGCCTGTGTAAACCCTGCCTTTATGGATATGGGTCCTGGTCTCATCTGGTCTGGATCAGTCTATGATCTGGCCTAGTCAAGATCAGTTTCACTGCACGCTGGATTAATGTGGTCTTACATGAACGTGCAGATACTCTACTGAACATGGTGCTGGTTATTTATGATCAATATACGAGTAAGTGATTCTTCTCAATGATGTGGCAAGGTAGATGTGTCCCCTGTATGTATTTGTCCATTGTCAGTGTTTGCGGTGGCTGATCTTCTGTCTATCCCCCTGTGTACTGTAGTGGCTGCCTATACTGAGTACTGACAGGCTACAGACTGGTCAGTACTGCCTCCCCATCGCCCTGGACAGATTGCCTGTCAACTACTCACTGCACTCACCTGAGGTAACATTCATTTGGCCATTTCAATTCTCCAGACAACCGTTTAAAATAAGTTGTATCACAAAAATGTTAAGAGTGGAGTGTCTCCCCCTGGGGGAGAAAATATCACTTACATGTATTTTTCATAAATGTGTTGATGTACTGATTTATTGATTGGGTTTAGATGGCAACAGACATGATATTTCTTAATATCTCTCTCTGCAGAACATTCCCCCTCTCTCGCAGAACATTCCCCCTCTCTCTGCAGAACATTCCCTCTCTCTCTGCAGAACATTCTCTCTCTCTCTGCAGAACATTCCCCCTCTCTCTGCAGAACATTCCCCCTCTCTCTGCAGAACATTCCCCCTCTCTCTGCAGAACATTCCCCCTCTCTCTGCAGAACATTCCCCCTCTCTCTGCAGAACATTCCCTCTCTCTCTGCAGAACATTCCCCCTCTCTCTGCAGAACATTCCCTCTCTCTCTGCAGAACATTCTCTCTCTCTCTGCAGAACATTCCCCCTCTCTCTGCAGAACATTCCCCCTCTCTCTGCAGAACATTCCCCCTCTCTCTGCAGAACATTCCCTCTCTCTCTGCAGAACATTCCCCCTCTCTCTGCAGAACATTCCCTCTCTCTCTGCAGAACATTCCCCCTCTCTCGCAGAACATTCCCCCTCTCTCGCAGAACATTCCCCCTCTCTTGCAGAACATTCCCCCTCTCTCTGCAGAACATTCCCCCTCTCTCTGCAGAACATTCCCCCTCTCTCGCAGAACATTCCCCCTCTCTCTGCAGAACATTCTCTCTCTCTCTGCAGAACATTCCCCCTCTCTCGCAGAACATTCCCCCTCTCTTTGCAGAACATTCTCTCTCTCTCTGCAGAGGATTACCCCTCAGGTTCTTAATATGTCAATCTCTCTCTCTGCAGAGGATTACCCCTCAGGTTCCTCCAGTCAAGTGGATGGAAAGTCACAAAGGAGTTTTCAACCTGGAGATACAGGCTGTGTCCTCAGTACACACACAGGTAAGTCTCTCACACACACACACACACACACACACACACACACACACACACACACACACACACACACACACACACACACACACACACACACACACACACACACACACACACACACACACACACACACTTTATGTAGTCATTTATTTACCCCTTCCCCTCCCCAGGACAACCACTTGGAGCGTTTCTTCACATTGTGCCATGCCCTGGAGGGCGGAGTGACGTTCCCGCTCCGGGTTCGGGAAGAGAAGATTCCGGAGAACAAGCTGGAACACGAGCTGAAGCTGAGCATCATCTCCCTGTCGTCCTCCAGACTGGAACCTCTGGTCCTCTACCTCCATCTGGTCTTAGATAAACTGTTCACCCTCATCATGCAGCCCATGGTCATCGCCGGACAAACAGGTACCTATAGGGACATGTCACCAGGGCTTTCAGACAGACGGGTACCTATAGGGACATGTCACCAGGGCTTTCAGACAGACGGGTACCTATAGGGACATGTCACCAGGGCTTTCAGACGACGGGTACCTATAGGGACATGTCACCAGGGCTTTCAGACAGACGGGTACCTATAGGGACATGTCACCAGGGCTTTCAGACAGACGGGTAGTGTGAGAGTATACCTGATATGTTTGAGATGTGTTTTGTTGTAACCTAACTGTGTGTGTGTTTTATTTCCTAGCCAACCTGGCCCAGATAGCGTTTGAGTCAGTGGTGTCAATCGTCAACAGTCTCCACAACAGCCAGGAGCTGGCCAGGGACCAGCAGGGCAGGAACGGTCTCCTAGCAACATACCTGTACTGGGTGTTCCGTCTGCCTGACTCCAATGAGCTCCTCAACACAGGTAGGAAGGAACCACCGGACACTGATGTGACTGTATGGACAGTCTAACTTGTGAAGAGAATGGACATAGTGGTATTTGCGCTACAGCAATGTGCTCAGCTGAACACCGTAACTGTAGATAAGTTGCATGAAACAGAAGTCATTGAAATGAAGGGGGACTGTGTAATTACATCAATACAATGCTATAGTAGTGCATATCTGTGCAACTAAAGTGTAACCAGGTAGATCATGCCAGTGACAAGGTTCTCAAAAGAGGACCGTCGTGCTCTCCCAAAAGTTTGGTTGGTGCGTAAAACCTGTGAATAAAGATAAGCCAAATAGTGTGATGGGTCCGCAAGCAAAAAGATGTTGCATAAAGTTTCAACTTAATAGCCTGCTTCAGTGTGTAGGTGACGTGTGGCGTTTAGGTAGATCATCCAGTGATATGGTTCTCCCCTGTGTGTCCAGGTCCAGGGGGTGTGGTACCTCCCACTGAGGGCCGCTACAGTACTATGGGGCGGGCCTCAGCCACCACAGTAGGAACCATGTTACTGCAGTCCCGGATCCGCAGCAGCAGCAACCCTGATATCCCTGCCCCACACAGTGCAGAAGACACAGAAGTCAAAAACATCCTGTCAGCTAAGGTACTGCTACACATACAGAGTCGTGGTTGAGTGGGTAACACTGGATGTTCAATCCCCGAGTCCACCTCTCACACTTTGTCTCCTCTTAAAGGACACTGATCATGCTAGCTATTACCATAGACTTCCAGTCATTGCGTTAAAGCTAGTTAGTAATTGCGCTAATTCCAGTTAGCAACTTCCTTCAAACTGCACACAGACATACAAATGAAATCCACAAGTTCATCTGACTCTGGAGAAGTAGATAAAAGGCTTCATTGCCAAAATCTCAAAGTATCCCTTTAACTTGTGAATCTCTAATATTCTTTAAAAAAGGTGTGAAAAGGTACTGCTACACTAAACACAAAGAGTCAATGAACATCTGTCATGAGCCTGCCACAAACACAGAGTCAATGAACATCTGTCATGAGCCTGCCACAAACACGGAGTCAATGAACATCCTCTGTCATGAGCCTGCCACAAACACAGAGTCAATGAACATCCTCTGTCATGAGCCTGCCACAAACACGGAGTCAATGAACATCCTCTGTCATGAGCCTGCCACAAACACAGAGTCAATGAACATCCTCTGTCATGAGCCTGCCACAAACACAGAGTCAATGAACATCCTCTGTCATGAGCCTGCCACAAACACGGAGTCAATGAACATCCTCTGTCATGAGCCTGCCACAAACACAGAGTCAATGAACATCCTCTGTCATGAGCCTGCCACAAACACAGAGTCAATGAACATCCTCTGTCATGAGCCTGCCACAAACACAGAGTCAATGAACATCCTCTGTCATGAGCCTGCCACAAACACAGAGTCAATGAACATCCTCTGTCATGAGCCTGCCACAAACACAGAGTCAATGAACATCCTCTGTCATGAGCCTGCCACAAACACAGAGTCAAGGAACATCCTCTGTCATGAGCCTGCCACAAACACATGTTGCTACTGTAGCTACATCCTCTAGCATAGCCTCTGACTGTTTGGTTGGTTTACAACACATCAGTACCTTCAAGGCTTTTTTTGATATCCTCTGGGTCTATGGCTGTAGTGTAGACTCACTGGTTTTGGCCAACTAAAACCATGTCTGAATTGCAAATGGCACCCCATGGACCATGGTCAAAGGTAGTGCACTATTTAGGAAACAGAGTGCCATTTTGGGACCCACACACCACATCTGTTTATCTCTGTGTGTCTGAAGCTACAATAGTCCAGATAGTCGAGTCAGATTCTTCATGACCATCTTGTTGTTGCTGTCCTCTCCCTCAGGGCCAGAACAACCCAGGCAGTCGTATGTCGACCTATGTGGATGTGAGCAGCCACCCTCAGAGCTCTACGGGCGGGACCCGGCCCTCCAACAGAAAAGTAACTTTTACCAGAAATATCCCGGGAATAAATGTCTTTATTCACCTCTGTGATGCCAACAGTCACCAGCAGAGGGCAATGTGGCACTGAGCAGATCACATACTGTAGCATGTAGACTTCCATATTTTCCTTAACTAGGCAAGTCCGTTAAGAACAAATTCTTATTTACAATGACGGCCTAGGAACAATGGGCTAACTGCCTTGTTCAGGGGCGGAATGACTGATTTTTACCTTGTCAGCTCAGGGATTCGATCTAGCAACCTTTCGGTTACTGGCCCAACGCTCGAACCACTAGGCTACCTGCCGCCCATACTGGCCAAACACTGACAATAACATCCTCATTTGCATTCTGAGTAGAATGTTCTATATACGTCGCAGTAGGATGTTACATGGCAGCCAGTAAAATCTTAAATCTGTAACAGATAATGTGATGTGGATTTCTTTGCTGTCAGAGCGAACCACACGAGTATGTGAAATAGAACCTGGACATGGCATTGAACTGTGGGTCTACACATTCACAAAGATTTTACAGAGATTAAACACTATGAGTGTGTGTGTGTCTGTGTGTGTGTGTGTCTGTGCATTTCAAAATCACTCTGTTTTGAGGCGCTGTTCTTGTGTTTGCCATGTTCAAATAAGACCAGACCCTTCCCTTTGAAATGCTGTATCTGATTTCACTGGCTGGGGTCACAGTGCATTTGGCTAGCTCTGGTTTGTGTTGAACTGAGGACTGTGGCACCAGCAGTCAGTCCGTCATTCAGTCAGTAAATAAATCTGTCGGTCTGTCTGAGTGTCTCTCCCTCTCTCTAATCTCTCTTTCTCTCTAACGTATAGGTTGTACTTTTCTTTTAAGAAGTCTTCCGTTATAACACTGAGATAGTCCAGGATTGATGTGATCCTTTGAAGTAGTACACTGTATTCTACATGTAGGTTACCAGACACTACTGTTTAGTGGTGGTAGTAACCCAATGCTCTGTTTCTCCTCTGACAGCAGTTCCATGAGGAGTTAGCTCTACAGATTGTGGTCAGCACAGGAGTCTGCAGAGAGAACGCATATAAATATGCCTGGTTCTTCTTTGAACTGCTGGTGAGTGTGTTCAATATACTCTGAATGTACAAACATTAGCAAGCCTTCCTAATATTGAGTTGCATCCCCTTTTGCCCTCAGAACAGCCTCAATTCCTCGGGGGCATGGACTCTACAAGGTGTCGAATGCGTTCCACAGGGATGCTGGCCCATGTTGACTCCAATGCTTCCCACAGTAGTGTCAAGTTGGCTGGTAGTGGATCTCTACTCTGAACAGCTCGTTCCATCTCATCCCACAGATGATCAATTGTATTGAGATCTGGTGACTGGGCAGGCCACTGCAGTAAGCTGAATTCACTGTCATGTTCGTGGAACCATTCCTGGACAATCCTAGCCTTGTGGCATGGGGCATTATACTACTGAAAAAATGTATTTGCAGACGGACACTGCTGTCATGAAGGGATGCACCTGATTGGCGATGATGTTCAGATATCCTGTGGCATTCAAACGTTGCTCCACTTTTATCAGGGGCCCAATGTGTGCCATGAAAACACACCTCACACCACCACCAGCTTGTAATGTTGACACGAGGCATGATGGATGCATGTACTCGTGGTTTTCTCCATACCCTAGTCCTCCCATCGGCGTGAAGCAGCAGGAACCGGGATTCATCGGATCCAGCAGTGTTTTTCTAATTCTCCACTGTCCAGTGTTTTCGTTTCTTAGCCCACTGCAACCGCATTTTCTTGGCTTTCTGCTGAAAGATGTAGAACGCAGCCTCCATACCCCATTCCCGTCAACGTATGACAAGTTGTGCATTCAACCAATGTTGTACTGGACTGTCAGTTGACTAACTGTAGCCTGCCTGCGGCTCTGCACAATTCATGTAAGCCTCTTTTGTCATCTTTCATCAATTACCTGTTTTTCAACCACTGGCCTCCCGTTGACTGGATGTCCTTTGGGTGGTGGACCATTCTTGATACACACAGAAAACGGTTGAGTGCGAAAAACCCAGCAGTGTTGCAGTTCTTGACACACTCAAACCGGCGCGCCTGGCACCTACTACCATACCCCGTTCAAAGGCACTTAAATCTTTTGTCTTGTCCATTCACCCTCTGAATGGAACACATACACAATCAATGTCTCAAAATATTTCTTTAACCTGTCTCCTCCCCTTCATTTACACTGATTTGAAGTGGATTTAACAAGTGACTTCAATAAGGGATCATAGCTTTCACCTGGATTCACCTGGTCAGTCTGTCTTGGAAAGAGCAGCTGTTCTTAATGTTTTCTACACTGGCTATTTACTTTAATGGCAAAGAAGCTCTAGCATTTTTAGCTTAATGGAGTTGTGTGTGTGTGTGTGTGTCCAGGTGAAGAGCATGGCCCAGCATGTGTCTCAGCTGGAGAAGCAAGACGTCCCTCGCAGGAGCCGCTTCTCAGACCGCTTCAAAGATGATGTCACAACCATCGTCTCCGTGGTTACTGCTGAGATAGGGACCATCCTGGTCAAACAGCAGAAGGTTAGTAATGATGTCATTATGAGCCTTTAGTAAACTTACAAACACCTTTTCAGAGACTCAATCTATCAAATCATCACTTAATGCAGTTTCCTTTTTATTTTTTATCCTGATGTCTCTAAGGAGACCATTGGCTGTTTTTAACTGAAATCCAATGTTTTTGTTTGTTTTTGTTGTTGTTAGGAGTTGGAGCAGGCAGAGAAGGTGAACATCAGCCTGGCCTTCTTCCTGTATGACCTGCTGTCTCTAATGGACCGAGGCTTTGTCTTCATCTTGGTCAAAAACTACTGCAACCAGGTCACTACAACAATACACTACCCTAACCACAATACGCTACCCTAACCACAATACGCTACCCTAACCACAATACGCTACCCTAACCACAATACGCTACCCTAACCACAATACGCTACCCTAACCACAATACACTACCCTAACCACAATACACTACGCTACCCTAACCACAATACGCTACCCTAACCACAATACGCTACCCTAACCACAATACACTACCCTAACCACAATACACTACGCTACCCTAACCACAATACGCTACCCTAACCACAATACGCTACCCTAACCACAATACGCTACCCTAACCACAATACACTACCCTAACCACAATACACTACGCTACCCTAACCACAATACACTACCCTAACCACAATACACTACCCTAACCACAATACGCTACCCTAACCACAATACGCTACCCTAACCACAATACGCTACGCTACCCTAACCACCACACACTACCCTAACCACAATACACTACCCTAACCACAATACACTACCCTAACCACAATACGCTACCCTAACCACAATACGCTACCCTAACCACAATACGCTACCCTAACCACAATACGCTACCCTAACCACAATACGCTACGCTACCCTAACCACCACACACTACCCTAACCACAATACACTACCCTAACCACAATACACTACCCTAACCACAAGATGCTACAAAATATGGTAGTTACATAAAGGATGTTGGCACAGCATAATTACAAAAAAGGTGACCAATTCCAGACTCTGTCTCTGACCATTGCCCATGTCAATAACCTAGCCTGACCTTGACCTATCTGATAATCCCCCCCCCCAGATGTCGGCAAAGACCGTTTCCATGCCAACCCTGATTAGCATGCGATTGGAGTTCCTGCGTATCCTGTGCAGTCACGAGCACTACCTCAACCTCAGCCTTTACTTCAGTAGCCCTGCCTCTGCACCCGTCTCTCCATGCCCATCCATCTCCTCACAGGTCAGTTTGCACGTCAGTCAGAATCATATTGACCAGTCTCCAGCACTCACCTGGCTTTGGGATTGTAGGTTATAGTGTAGTATGGTTAAGTAAGGTGGGTTCTCTCTCTCTCTGGCTTTAAATACTCTCCTTTTATATTCCAACCTCTTTCTTTCTTTCACTCTCACCCGTCTCTCTCTTTCTCTCTCTCTCACCTGTCTCCCTTTCTCTCCTCCATCTCTCTCTCTCTCTCTCCTCCGTCTCTCTCTCTCACCCGTCTCCCCTTCTCTTCACCGTCTCTCTCTCTTCTCTCTCTCCTCTCCCGTATCTCTCTCTCCTCTCCCGTATCTCTCTCTCCTCTCCCGTATCTCTCTCCTCTCCCGTATCTCTCTCTCTCCTCCCCGTATCTCTCTCTCTTCTCTTCCGTCTCTCCCTCTCTTTCTTCTCTCCCTCCTCCCCGTATCTCTCTCTTCTCTCTCTCCTCCCCCGTATCTCTCTCTCTCTCTCCCTCTCTCCTCCCCCGTATCTCTCTCTCTCTCTCCTCCATCTCTCTCTCTCTCTCCTCCGTCTCTCTCTCTCACCCGTCTCCCTTTCTCTTCACCGTCTCTCTCTCTTCTCTCTCTCCTCTCCCGTATCTCTCTCCTCTCCCGTATCTCTCTCTCCTCTCCCGTATCTCTCTCCTCTCCCGTATCTCTCTCTCTCCTCCCCGTATCTCTCTCTCTCTTCTCTTCCGTCTCTCCCTCTCTCTCTTCTCTCCCTCCTCCCCGTATCTCTCTCTTCTCTCTCTCCTCCCCCGTATCTCTCTCTCTCTCTCCTCCCCCGTATCTCTCTCTCTCTCTCCTCCCCCGTATCTCTCTCTCTCTCTCTCTCCTCCCCCGTATCTCTCTCTCCTCCCCCGTATCTCTCTCTCTTCCCCCGTATCTCTCTCTCTCTCCTCCCCCGTATCTCTCTCTCTCCTCCCCCGTATCTCTCTCTCTCTCCTCCCCCGTATCTCTCTCTCTCTTCTCCCCCGTATCTCTCTCTCTCTCTCTCCTCCCCCGTATCTCTCTCTCTCTCTCCTCCCCCGTATATCTCTCTCTCTCTCTCTCCTCCCCCATATCTCTCTCTCTCTCTCTCTCTCTCTCTCTCTCTCTCTCTCTCTCTCTCTCTCTCTCTCTCTCTCTCTCTCTCTCTCTCCTCCCCCGTATCTCTCTCTCTCTCTCCTCCCCCGTATCTCTCTCTCCTCCCCCGTATCTCTCTCTCTCTCTCTCCTCCCCGTATCTCTTTCTCTCTCTCTCTCCTCCCCCGTATCTCTCTCTCTCTCTCTCTCTCTCCCCCCCCGTATCTCTCTCTCTCTCTCTCTCCTCCCCCGTATCTCTCTCTCTCTCTCTCCTCCCCCGTATCTCTCTCTCTCTCTCCTCCCCCGTATCTCTCTCTCTCTCTCTCCTCCCCCGTATCTCTCTCTCTCTCTCTCCTCCCCCGTATCTCTCTCTCTCTCTCTCTCCTCCCCCGTATCTCTCTCTCTCTCTCTCTCTCTCTCTCTCCTCCCCCGTATCTCTCTCTCTCTCTCTCTCTCCTCCCCCGTATCTCTCTCTCTCTCTCTCTCTCTCTCTCTCTCTCTCTCTCCTCCACCGTATCTCTCTCTCTCTCTCTCTCTCTCTCTCTCTCTCTCTCTCTCTCTCTCTCTCTCTCTCTCTCTCTCTCTCTCTCTCCTCCCCCGTATCTCTCTCTCTCTCTCTCTCCTCCCCCGTATCTCTCTCTCTCTCTCTCTCTCTCTCTCTCTCTCTCCTCCCCCGTATCTCTCTCTCTCTCTCTCTCTCTCTCTCTCTCTCTCTCTCCTCCCCCGTATCTCTCTCTCGTATCTCTCTCTCTCTCTCTCTCTCTCTCTCTCTCTCCTCCCCCGTATCTCTCTCTCTCTCTCTCTCTCTCTCTCTCTCTCCTCCCCCGTATCTCTCTCTCTCTCTCTCTCCTCCCCCGTATCTCTCTCTCTCTCTCCTCCCCCGTATCTCTCTCTCTCTCTCTCTCTCTCTCTCTGCAGAGCTCCAGTTCGTGTAGTTTCCAGGAGCAGAGGATCCTGGGGCTGTTTGAGCTGTCCCAGGAGTTTAAACAGCAGCACTACCTCGCTGGTCTACTGCTCACTGAGCTCAGCGCTGCACTGGACATGGAGTCAGAGGGGTTGGTACACACACACACACACACACACACACACACACACACACACACACACACACACACACACACACACACACACACACACACACAACACCTCACTGCCCACTATCTCAGGAGTCTGTGACATGGAGTGTGAGGGGTCTGTCAACTATACACTGACACAAACAAAAATATGTGTGTGTGCTTATGAGATTGTGTGTGCTTATAAGATTGTGTGTATGTGTGTAGGGGTAAGGTCCAGAGGAAGGCCATCAACGCCACCTACAGTCTGCTGTGTGCCCATGACCTGGACCAGCGCTGTACCCGTCCTGACGTCCGGGCCAAGGTGGCCACTCTCTACCTCCCCCTGGTGGGCATCATCATTGACTCCATCAACTACCTGGACTTCACAGGTACTGGCCTGGCCACATCCCATATCCACACCTATACCCTACCCATTGGGACTTAATGTAGAGTCTAAGGAGTTGGTTGATTGGTTTGGAACTGGGTTGATGTGAACTGTGTTTAGAGAGCGTTTGGTGCAGAGCCGTGGCTGAGTGGTAACAATCATGGATTCAGCGCTATCTATCTAATAGAACTCAGAGGGTTATCTTTAATGGAAGCTTCTCTAATGTCAAACATGTAAAGTGTGGTGTACTGCAGGGCAGCTCTCTAGGCCCTCTACTCTTTTCTATTTTTACCAATGACCTGCCAGTAGCATTAAACAAAGCATGTGTGTCCATGTATGCTGATGATTCAACCATGTATGCATCAGTAAACACACCTAATGAAGTCACTGAAACCCTTAACAAAAAGTTGCAGCATGTTTTGGAATGGGTGGCCGGTAATAAACTGGTTCTGAACATCTCTAAAACTAAGAGCATTGTATTTGGTACAAATCATTCCCTAAGTTCTAGACCTCAGCTGAATCTGGTAATGAATGGTGTGGCTGTTGATCAAGTTGAGGAGACTAAATTACTTGACATTACCTTAGATTGTAAACTGTCATGGTCAAAACATATAGATTCCATGGTTGTAAAGATGGGGAGAGGTCTAGCCGTAATAAAGAGATGCTCTGCTTTTTTGACACCACACTCCAAAAAGCAAGTCCTTCAGGCTCTAGTTTTGTCTAATCTTGATTATTGTCCAGTAGTGTGGTCCAGTGCTGCAAGGAAAGACCTAGTTAAGCTGCAGCTGGCCCAGAACAGAGCGGCACGTTTTGCTCTTAATTGTAATCAGAGGGCTGATATAAATACTATGCATGCCAGTCTCTCTTGGCTCAGAGTTGAGGAGAGACCGACTGCATCACTTCTAATTTTTATAAGAAACATTAATGTGTTAAATCCCAAATTGTTTGCGTAGTCAACTTACACACAGATCTGACACACACACTTATCCCACCAGACATGCCATCAGGGGTCTTTTCACAGTCCCCAAATCCAGAACATATTCAAGAAAGTGTACAGTATTATATGGAGCCCTTATTGCATGGAACTACATTCCATCTCATATTGCTCAAATTAACAACAAACCTGGTTTCAAAAAACAGATAAAGCAACACCTCGCGACACAACACCTCTCCCCTATTTGACCTAGATAGTTTGTGTGTATGTATTGAGATGTAGGCTACGTGTGCCTTTAAATTTTTTTTATGTAGCTCTGTCGTTGAGCTGTTCTTGTCTATTGATGTTCTGTATTATGTCATTCTGTATTATGTTTCATGTTTTGTGTGGAACCCCAGGAAGAGTAGCTGCTGCTTTTGCAACAGCTAATGGGGATCCTAATAAAATACCAAAAAATTCTTTGCTCTCAACAAATATGTGACTCCCCACCATAGTCTCCCCTTCAAACGTGCTCCCCTTTCTACCTCTGTATCTCCTTAGTAACTTCTAATCTGTGTAAATAAAAGTTGAAAATACGTCTTTTTTTTGTATTTGACACTTGTGTGTCTCCGTAGTGTCCGAGGCTCGCGGAGGGAAGAGCAAGACTGGAGGGTCAGACGAAGACCCCGACAACATCCCGCCCATTAATCAGTCTATTGCTATGGCAATCGCCGGCAATCCCTTCAACACCTTGGCGAGGAATGCCCTGGCTTCCATGGCGTCTGTGGTAAGGCTATAGGAATGTTGCCATGGTTTTGTATCAGTAGGACTCTCTTCTTTCACCTCCAAGCACATACTGTATGTTTGGGTTCCTCCATCAGACCTGGATTAAGTTAGCTTTTTAAAATGATTAATTCACAATTTCAATTAGAGTAGTAAATTCCTTGCTCTGTAGTTTTGTGACTAGTAGTGATAAAGGTGTGTGTGTGTGTGTGTGTGTGTGTGCACGCATCCACAAGGGGGCGGTGGTGTAGCAGGTGTGCTGCTGTGAGGTAGACTGATGAGCTGTCGGAAGCACACACACACACACCATCCATTATGAGATGCCAGCTCTCTTTCTCTATCTATCTCTCTCACTCACTCACACACACACACACACACACACACACACACACACACACACACACACACACACACACACACACACACACACACACACACCGGGAGATGCTTTATGGACAGGCATTATCATCATAAGTGAACTGGGCTGTGCTGAGAGACACACACATCCATCAAATGTAGCCACGGCAACCACACAGCCACAGAACACCCTCCATCTGTCTCTCCTATTATACTTCGTCTGTGCTAGATGGATGTATGCCCTATACACAATGCAAACTGTAGTTATTTTTTTTTTTTTACAGTTTTGAAAAGTGTTTAACATATTGACATTGAACTCAAGTCGAGGTCTTAAGCCTGCCATTTGAGTAATAGCATCTATGGAATCAGTAGGAGTTTAATGGTTGTCTTCATCAGAGGTCCCAATCAACTCTGTGTAATAGTGTTACTCAATGGTAGACATCAATCACTGGTCTGTATGGAATATTCATCAAACTCAACCTCTGAATTACATGTAGCACCTGTGGAGAGCCTTGGCAGCGGCTAATTGGGATTCCAATAAAATACAAGAACCCATAAACAACATTATACTACAGTATATCTCTGTCCACTCTAAAGTATACAGTATATCTCTGTCTCTCTCCTCTGTAGCAGTCTGCTAAGGCAGTGGCCACCCTGTCGGCAGAGACCAGCCGTAACCTGCTGCTGTGTTTCCTGTGGGTAATGAAGAACGCTGAGAGGAGTCTGATCCAGCGCTGGACTGTAGACATGCCCTCAGCACAGCTCAACAGACTGCTAGAACTACTCACCATCTGTGTTTCCTGCTTTGAGTACAGGGTAAGTGTATCTGCGCCCTGCATGGAGTATATGCCTAATTCATGTCTGTAAGTAGGATGTAAATGTGTGTGTTATTCTTACTGTGTTTGTGCGTGCATGCCTTCACGCATTGTGTGTGTGTGTTGTGCAGGGGAAGCGGAGCAGTGATAAGGTGAGCACGCAGGCCTTACAGAAGTCCCAGCAGGCCAAGATGCAGCTGGAAGACTCCCTACTGAGGGGCATCGGAGCCCGGGGGGAAATGATGCGACGGGCTGGAGGTCAGT
Source organism: Salvelinus namaycush (assembly GCF_016432855.1). Taxonomy (NCBI): domain Eukaryota; kingdom Metazoa; phylum Chordata; class Actinopteri; order Salmoniformes; family Salmonidae; genus Salvelinus; species Salvelinus namaycush. Next base: position 33,779,428 of record NC_052324.1, on the reverse strand, counting down.
CTGATTGATGAAGAGTAGCTACATGCACAGTACACGACTTAGAAGTATATCTCCTGAAAAGCAGTTCTGAGTAGCTGAAAAGGGAACAATGGTACTCCTAAGCTGCTTTTTGATTGGACAAGTGCCTGCCAGCCCCTTTATCCCTGACCTTTGACCCTGACAGGAAGTGACCGTGCAGGTCAGAGAGTGAACCTGCGCTGGAGAAAAGACCTGACACAGTGGAGGCAGACCAATGACAAACACGACAAGTGAGTTACACGCACTGAGTACAAATGCAATTCATTCATTACATATCTCTCCTGGTATGGAAGAAGATACATTGTCAGACAATACATTTGGAAGAAACTAGTGAAGAGAACCCCCTCTCCGGTTTCCCTCAGAACCAAAGCAGAGCTAGACCAGGAGGCTCTGATCAGTGGGAATCTGGCTACCGAGTCCAACCTCATAGTCCTGGACCTACTGGAGACCATAGTACAGGTCCAACATCTTTCTCCTTATGTTTTCAATCTACCTCTACTTCTTTCTTCTCTCCGTGTTTGAGATTGACTGCAGACTGACTGTTCTACAAATCACCTTGCATCTGCAATAACTACTGATTGTTTGTAGATCAGTCTGTCAGCATTTACCCACAACGCATCACGAAATTGATACTCTCTTGAACACAGCCAACATCATAGTGTCCTCTCTAGTCCCATTGGCTGACATTATTCTCTCTCTCCCTTGTGATTGGTTGTCATGACTGTCTTCCATACAGGCTGTTCCATTGGCTGACTGTAAGGACAGTGTTGTGGGTGGTGTGTTGAGGGTGTTGCTACACTGTCTCACTTGCAACCAGAGTACAACCTTCCTGTCTCACTGCTTCAGCACACTGCGAGCACTCGTCGTCAAGGTACTGTCTATATACAATATATACTGACAGTATTGTGTGTGTATGGATGTGTGTGCGTGTACTGACAGTATTGTGTGTGTTATAGTTTGGTGACCTGTTGTTTGAAGAGGAAGCCGAGCAGTGTGCAGACCTGTGTCAGAAGGTGCTCCAGCACTGTAGCAGTCCTGTGGATGGAAATAGAAGCCAGGCCTGCGCTACCCTATACCTCATCATGAGATACAGCTTCAGCTCAGCCAATGTGAGCACACACACACACACACACACACACACACACACACACACACATAGACAGATTCCGTCTCATCCTTTTTCCTCTACCACCCAGTCGTTTCCATGTCTATTTTGAGCTCAGTGGAGAAAGTTGCTGAGTGATGTGTTTCTGGGTAGTTAGAAGTGAACAGGGAGATATGTCCCTGTCTACCCCTGTGTCCCTGCCTTTCTGTAAGTAATGACAGTACGAGTGAGAGAGAGGCACCACCAGGCACCTCCCCACCCCAACCAGCCAACACCCTCCCACCCCGACCAGCCAACACCCTCCCATCCCGACCAGCCAACACCCTCCCATCCCGACCAGCCAACACCCTCCCATCCCGACCAGCCAAAACCCTCCCATCCCGACCAGCCAACACCCACCCATCCCGACCAGCCAACACCCTCCCAAACCGACCAGCCAACACCCTCCCACCCCGACCAGCCAACACCCTCCCAAACCGACCAGCCAACACCCTCCCAAACCGACCAGCCAACACCCTCCCAAACCGACCAGCCAACACCCTCCCAAACCGACCAGTCAACACCCTCCTAAACCAACCATGGCCACAACTCATATAGGTCCCTCCAGGTCAAACCAAGCCTCCTGACCCTTCCATGTCCCCAACCTCGACAACTTGAAAATCACACATGTGCTCAGGCTACATCAGACCTAATCCACTCAATTAAATTAAGCAAAACAGAATCATTTTACATTTGACTAGAAATTAAAATGGAAATAATCTCAACAGAGAAAAATGTCCTCCTGTGTGCTACCTATATCCACATACTTTAATGAAGACAGCTTCTCCATCCTAGAGTGGGAGATCAACCATTTCCATCCCCAGGGACATGTACTAGTCTAACCTAAGCGCCATAACTGGACAGTAACCTCACACCCTCCACACACAGAGGGACAAGCACCTACCTGGAGGGGACTGCATTCCCTTCCAAATATATATGCCTCCCTAGACACAACTATGACAAAACAACCAACAAAAATGGGTCACAACTCAGCTCTGTCGCATGCTGGGTTTGTACATAGTCAGTGGTAGGCTTCGAGGGGAATCCTATGGTAGGTACACCTACAGCCCATCCCTTGGCAGTGGTACTATAGACTACTTTATCAAAAGGCCTGTAGTGTTGATGGTATACTAAATTAAATGATAAAATATGCAGACCACAAATTCAAAATGGCTATTCTTAAACTCTTCAATGTTATCCTCAGCTCTAGCATCTTCCCCAATATTTGGAAACAAGGTCTGATCACCACAATCCACTAAAGTGGACACATTTGATCCCAATAATTACTGTGGAATATACGTCGACAGTAACCTTGGAAAAATCCTCATGGTCACGTGCGCCGAATACAACAGTTGTAGACCCCCACACATTGACTCGGTACCCGTAACCCCTCTGTATATAGCCTCATTATCTTTATTTTGTGATACTGATTTTATTTTTAATTTTTAATATTTTCTTAACTCTATTCCTTGAACTGCATTGTTGGTTAAGGGCTTGTAAGTAAGCGTTGCAGACTCCAACATTTCCTCAGTGAACACAATGTCCTGAGCGAATGTCAAATTGTCTTCTTACCAACATATCGTACGACAGACCACATATACACCCTGCACACACTAATAGATAAACAAAACAAAGCAGTCTTCTCATGCTTTTTTTATTTAAAAAAAGCTTTTGACTCAATTTGGCATGAGGGTCTGCTATACAAATTGATGGAAAGCATTGTTGGGGGAAAACATACAATATTATAAAATCAAGGTACACAAACAACAAGTGTGCAGTTAAAATTGGCAATAAACACACATATTTCTTTCCTCAGAGAAGTGGGGTGAGACAGGGAAGCACCTTGAGCCCCACCCTCTTCAACAGTTTACATACACCTTAGCCAAATACATTTAAACTCAGTTTTTCACAATTCCTGACATTTAATCCAAGTAAAAAATTCCCTGTTTTAGTGAATTTTGGTTAGGATCACCACTTTATTTTAAGAATGTGAAATGTAAGAATAATACAGTAGAGAGAATTTATTTAAGCTTTTATTTCTTTCATCACATTCCCAGTGGGTCAGAAGTTTACATACAGTCAATTAATATTTGGTAGCATTGCCTTTAAATTGTTTAACTTGTGTCAAATGTTTCGGGTAGCCTTCCACAAGCTTTCCACAATAAGTTGGGTGAATTTTGGCCCATTCCTCCTGACAGAGCTGGTGTAACTGAGTCAGGTTTGTAGGCATCCTTGCTCGCACACGCTTTTTCAGTTCTGCACACACATTTTCTATAGGATTGAGGTCAGGGCTTTGTGATGGCCACTCCAATACCTTGAATTTGTTGTCCTTAAGCCATTTTGCCACATCTTTGTAAGTATGCTTGGGGTCATTGTCCATTTGGAAGACCCATTTGCGACCAAGCTTTAACTTCCTGACTGATGCCTTGAGATGTTGCTTCAATATATCCACATAATTTTCCTTCCTCATGATGCCATGTATTTTGTGAAGTGCCTCTTGCAGCAAAGCACCCCCACAACATGATGCTGCCATCCCCGTGCTTCATGGTTGGGATGGTGTTCTTTGGCTTGCAAGCCTCCCCCTTTTTCCTCCAAACATAATGATGGTCATTATGGCCAAACAGTTCTATTTAGTTTCATCAGACCAGAGGACATTTCTCCAAAAAGTACGATCTTTGTCCCCATGTGAAGTTGCAAACCGTAGTCTGGCTTTTTTATGGCGGTTTTGGAGCAGTGGCTTCTTTCTTGCTGAGCGGCCTTTAAGGTTATGTCGATATAGGACTCGTTTTACTGTGGATATAGATACTTTTGTACCTGTTTCCTCCAGCATCTTCACAAGGTCCTTTGCTGTTGTTCTGAGATTGATTTACACTTTTCGCACCAAAGTACGTTCATATCTAGGAGACAGAACGCATCTCCTTCCTGAGCGGTATGACGGCTGCGTGGTCCCATGGTGTTTATACTTGCGTACTATTGTTTGTACAGATGAACGTGGTACCTTCAGGCGTTTGGAAATTGCTCCCAAGGATGAACCAGACTTGCGGAGGTCTACAATTTATTTTCGGAGGTCTTGGCTGATTTCTTTCGATTTTCCCATGATGTCAAGCAAAGAGGCACTGAGTTTGAAGGTAGGCATTGAAATACATCCACAGGTACACCTCCAATTCACTCAAATTATGTCAATTAGCATATCAGAAGCTTCTAAAGCGATTACATCATTTTCTGGAATATTTCAAGCTGTTTAAAGGCACAGTCAACTTAGTGTATGTAAACTTCTGACCCACTGGAATTGTGATACAGTGAATAATAAGTCAAATAATCTGTCTGTAAACAATTGTTGGAAAAATGACTTGTGTCATGCACAAAGTAGATGTCCTAACCGACTTGCAAAAACTATAGTTTGTTAACAAGAAATTTGTGGAGTGGTTGAAAAACGAGTTTTAATGACTCCAACCTAAGTGTATGTAAACTTCCGACTTCAACTGTATATCAATTAATTGGCTAGGGCCCTAGATCAGTCTGCAGCACCCGGACTCACCATACTACACTCTGAAGTCAAATGTCTACTGTTTGCAGATGATCTGTTGCTTCTGTCCCCAACCAAGGCGGGCCTACAGCAGCACCTAGATCTTCTGCACAGATTCTGTCAGATTTGGGCCATGACGCTAAATCTCAGTAAGACAAAAATAATTGTGTTCCAAAATGGGTCCAGTTGCCAGGACAACAAATGCACATTCTATGCCATCAAAAGGAACATAAAACTTGACATCCCAATTAGGATCTAGCTAAAAGTACTTAAATCAGTTATAGAAGCCATTGTCCTTAATGGTTGTGAGGTCTGGGGTCCACTCGCCAAACAATAATTCACGAAATGGGACAAACACCCAATTGAGACTGCATGCAGAATTCTGATAAAATATCCTTCATGTACCACGCAAACCCCAAACAATGCATGCAAAGGAGAATTAGGACTAATAAAAATCCCCAAAAGAGCTGTAAAATTCTACAACCACCTAAAAGGAAGCAATGCCCAGACACACAAAAAGACACACAATCTAAAGTAAAGGAATGGAATTAAGAAGATATAAATATTTGGATGAGCAATGTCAGAGCGGCATAGACTAAGATACAGTAGAGAAGGATAGAATACAGTATAAACATATGAGATGAGTCATGCAAAATATGTAAAGTGACTAATGTTCCATTATTAAAGTGGCCAGTGATTTCAAGTGTATGTATATAGTGCAGCGGCCGCTGTGCTAGTGATGGCTGTTTAACAGTCTGATGGCCTTGATAGAAGCTGTTTTTCAATTTCTCGATCCCAGCTTTGATGCACCTGTACTGACCTCGCCTTCTGGATGATAGAGGGGTGAACAGGCAGTGGCTCGGGTGGTTGTTGTCCTTGATAATCTTTTTGGCCTTCCTGTGACATCGGGTGCTGTAGGTGTCCTGGAGGGCAGGTGGCTTGCACCCAGTGATGCGTTGGGCAAACCCCACTTCCCTCTGGAGAGCCCTGCAGTTGCAGGTGGTGCAGTTGCCATACCAGGCGGTGATACATCTCGACAAGATGCTCTCAATTGTGCATCTGTAAAAGTTTGTGAGGGTTTTAGGTGAAAAGCCAAATTTCTTCAGTCTCTTGAGGTTGAAGAGGCATTGTTGCGCCTTCTTCACCACACTGTCTGTGTGGGTGGACCATTTCAGTTTGTCAGTGATATGTACGCCGAGGAACTTGAAGCTTTCCACCTTCTCCACTGCGGTCCCGTCGATGTGGATAGGGGGGTGCTCCCTCTGCTGTTTCCTGAAGTCCACGATCAGCACCTTAGTTTTGTTTACATTTGGTGAGAGGTTATTTTCCTGGCACCACACTCCGAGGGCCCTCACCTCCTCCCTGTAGGCTGTCTCGTCGTTGTTCGTAATCAGGCCTACTACTGTTGTGTCGTCTGCAAACTTGATGATTGAGTTGGAGGCGTGCATGGCCACGCAGTCATGGGTGAACAGGGAGTACAGGAGGGGGCTGAGCACACATCCTTGTGGGGCCCCACTGTTGAGGATCAGTGAAGTGGAGGTGTTGTTTCCTACCTTCACCACCTGGGGGCGGCCTGTCAGAGAATACACAGTAGCAGAATACCTGATCACTGTGACAGACCCAAAATTAACTATGTACAGACTCTTGACTATGTACAGACTCAGTGAGCATAGCCTTGCTATTGAGAGAGGCAGACCTGGCTCTCAAGAGAAGAAAGTCTATGTGCCCACTGCCCACAAAATTAGGTAAAAACTGGGCTGCAATTCCTTACCTCCTGCCAAAGGTATGACCACATATTTTTTCCTATAGATCACACTGACCCAGAAAGAATTTGAAAACAAATCAAACATCGATTTACTCCCATATCTGTTACACAAAATACCACAATGTGCAAATCACAGCAGCAATATGTGTGGCCCGTTGTCATGAAAACAGGGCAACGAGTAAACAACATTGTAAATAAAACCAATATTTATCTGTTATGTTTTTTAGCTGATAACATACTTTATCCTCATGAAACCTTTATGAGTGCAATGTTTACTGTAAAATTGTATTTTGTTTCTTCTCACTTTTGTTGATTTGTTTATTTCAGTTGCTTTTCCAATGTAAATGTGTTTCCCATAGGGAGGGAGAGAAGGGATGGGAGGTAGCGAGATGTAGATAGAGGGAGGGGTAGGGTGAGAGGGAGGGAGGGGTAGGGAGGGGTAGGGTGAGAGGGAGAGAGGGAGGGGTAGGGGGAGAGAGGGAGGGAGAGGGAGGGGTAAGGTGAGAGATGGAGGGGGAGGGAGGGGTAGGGTGAGAGAGGGAGGGGGAGGGTGAGGGAGGGAGGGAGGGGTAGGGTGGGAGGGGTAGGGTGAGAGAGGGAGGGGGAGGGTGAGAGGGGGAGGGAGGGAGGGTTAGGGTGGGTAGGGTGGGAGGGGGGTAGGGTGAGGGTGAGGGGTAGGGTGAGGGGTAGGGAGGGTGAGGGGGAGGGAGGGGTAGGGTGGGAGGGAGAGGTAAGGTGGGAGGGAGGGGTAGGGCGAGAGGGAGGGAGGGGTAGGGCGAGAGGGAGGGAGGGTAGGGTGGGAGGGAGGGAGGGAGGGAGGGGTAGGTTGGGAGGGAGGGAGGGTAGGGTGGGAGGGAGGGAGGGAGGGTAGGGCGAGAGGGAGGGAGGGGTAGGTTGGGAGGGAGGGAGGGAGGGTAGGGTGGGAGGGAGGGGTAGGGCGAGAGGGAGGGAGGGGTAGGGTGAGGGTGAGGGGTAGGGTGAGGGAGGGGGAGGGAGGGGTAGGGTGGGAGGGGTAGGTTGGGAGGGAGGGAGGGTAGTGCGGGAGAGATTTGCACATCAAAGCGTTTCCACCGCCATTTCACACATGGTTAATTTTACAGACTGAAAAAGACTCACCTTGTCTAGTGTATTTTGTTTTGTCCACATTTTGAACATTTACCGACAAATTTATTGTATCCATCAGGCCTGTATTGACTTTTTTTTTTTTATCCGGCATAAGGTTGGAAGGAAATCTGGTTGTAGGTAAGAGAAAGGCAGAGAGAAGGATGGAAAGAAACAAGGAATACGCCATCACTCAGTGATAGTGACCCCAGCACAGGGAACACACACACACACACACACACACACACACACACACACACACACACACACACACACACACACACACACACACACACACACACACAAAACGTATCAGGCCTGGCGCCACACTCGGTTTAACAGAATGGGGCCGTAGAGATGATCCATAGGTGATTATGTCTCAGCTAATGGGAGATAATTTCTCGCTTTGCTGATGATGGCAGAGATGGATGGGGTTATACACACACACACACACACACACATACACACAACCATGTCCGCGCTAAGCCCTCCGTTACCTGGAGGAAACTCTGTGACCCCCCCCCCCAGCAACAATTGGACTGAGAAAGAACATGAGAAGGATAAGGAGAAAGAGATAGTAGTGAAAAGGAGACAGACAGTGAGAGGGATTCAGAGAGGCAGAAGGAGAGGGGGAGAGAGATTCAGAGAGAGATTCAGAGAGCGGGAGAAAGAGACAGCGAGAGAGAGATTCAGAGAGCGGCAGAGGGTGAATGAGACAGAGATATTCAGAGAGAAAGAGAAAGAGACAGCGAGAGAGAGATTCAGAGAAGGAGGCAGAGGGAGAAGGAGACAGAGCAAGAGAGAGATTCAAAGCAAGGGACAGAAAGAGAGGTTCAGAGAATAAGGCAGAGGGAGACAGACCTAGACAAGTAGACCGACTTAAAGGGGAATATTGAAAACCGTAAAGTCTACTTTATTAGCCAATACACGACTGAGCAATGTCATATCATTCTTTAATATATGCTTTTTATAGTTAGCTTTTTATGAATACAGCCAGCCTGTGTTAGTGTCCCTCCACTCCAAGCCCTGATTATGAGTATGGGCCTCCTCCTTGTCAAATCCCCCTCTACAGAGATGAACAGAGGGCCACAGGACAGGTCCCTCTCTGTCTACAGAGATGGGCCATTTTAAAAGGTACTGCACTATGTATGTAATGGGGTGCTATTTGGGACGCAGTCTAGGTCCCACCTAACCCCAGATACTCATGCCCCTGTTCCTCTCTCTGTGCTGTGTAGAACTTCTCCCGGGTGAAGATGCAGGTGACTATGTCTCTAGCCTCTCTGGTGGGGAAGTCCGAGGACTTCCATGAGGAGTACCTCCGCAGGTCCCTACGCACCATACTGGCCTATGCAGAGGAGGACACAGAGATGCAGAACACACCGCTGCCCTCACAGGTACACACACACACACACACACACACACACACACACACACACACACACACACACACACACACACACACACACACACACACACACACACACACACACACACACACACACACACACACACACACACACAACACATGTTGATATCAACCCTAGTGTTATTGTGTGCGTGTAGGTGGATGAGCTGCTGAGGAACTTAAACAGTATCCTGTCAGACACGGTGAAGATGAGAGAGTTCCAGGAAGACCCAGAGATGCTCATGGACCTCATGTACAGGTACTCACTCACTCACTCACTCACTCACTCACTCACTCACTCACTCACTCACTCACTCACTCACTCACTCACTCACTCACTCACTCACTCACTCACTCACTCACTCACTCACTCACTCACTCACTCACTCACTCACTCACTCACTCACTCACTCACTCACTCACTCACTCACTCCTTCACTCCTGTTGTAGGGCTCTGTGTATGTTTTTCTCCTGGTTCCTATTCATTTCTTTGTGGATTGGTTTCTTCTCTGTTTGTTCCTCACTATGGAAACCATGTGGTAGCAGTTTGGGACAGAGATCGGCTTTTGTGTATGTAAATCCATAGAGTTTGTGTGGGTGTGAATGCAGACTCTCATCTGCTTAAATTCTGCATGTCTACAGATACATTCTTGTTTTTCATTCTGCATAAGCCAAGCATCTGTAAAAGGTTATGAATTATTGAATTTACATTATGCTACCTAAAACTGACTGCCAGCCCTCCTCAAATGCTTCCCTCACCCCAAACCATTCACTCACTGACCTCCCAGCCTAACAGGATACAAGGAGAATACATTATTATAGCTGATTACAAGACCCGTATACACAAAGCGTCTAATCTAGGATCAGGTCTCACATTCATTACAATCTAAAGGGAAAACTGATCCTAGATCAGCATTTCTTCTCTGAGAAGTTTTATGAATACAGTCCCAGATCTACAGGAGTACCTAAGAGCTTGAGTACTGGGGTTGGTTTGGATTTCAGCATCACTCCCCCTCTCCCTCCTTCTGTCTCCAGAATAGCGAAGGGTTACCAGACGTCTCCTGACCTGAGGTTGACCTGGCTGCAGAACATGGCGGAAAAACACAAGAACAGGAAGTGTTTTACCGAGTCGGCCATGTGTCTGGTCCATGCTGCAGCCCTGGTGGCTGAATACCTCAGCATGCTGGAGGACCACAAATACCTACCTGTGGGCAGTGTCACCTTTCAGGTGGGTACCTAGGCTGTACACACACACACACACACACACACACACACACACACACACTACTGATTATGGTCTGTTGACTGTTGCCATAAAGGGGAGCTGTATACTCAATGTAATGTTTCATTGTTTGGCTGTGTCTTGCTTAATCACTTCATGACTTCGTTTTTTGTGAAAAACAAAGCTGTCAGTAATACCTGATTGATTAATTGATTGATTCCCATTTGTAACATGCCGGATGAGTCTGATTGGTTGGTTGCTTCTATAGAACATCTCTCCCAACGTGCTGGAGGAGTCAGCGGTATCAGATGACATACTGTCCCCAGATGAAGACGGTGTCTGTTCAGGACAATACTTCACCACCAGTGGTTTGGTGGGCCTACTGAAGCAGGCTGCAGAACTCTTCAGCAACGTAAGACACACAAACAGACAAACAAACAAAAGCGGATCCTAAATAATGGTACTGCTGCACTCGCATAAAGACACTCAACAATGGTGATAATAGTGTGTTGTTGCTGTGTTTTCAGGGTGGTCTGTATGAGACAGTGAATGAAGTGTATAAGATCATTATGCCTGTTCTGGAGGCTCACAGAGATTTCCGGGAGCTGGTCTCTACTCACGAGAAACTCCAGAGAGCCTTCGACAACATCATTCAGAAGGTACAGACAGACATCAGCGTGGACTACTGTATATGAAGGGATTACAGTCACAATACATATGAAGTACTTACAATTATAGTGAAATGCTTACAATTACAATTGGACATCGATGTGCTGTATTTGGAGGAAAGCTGTCTACCTATTTCCTTCACTTGGATGTTAATTGTTATTTTTTGTATATAATGTTACAATGCTGAGTCGCTTTCACGTGTTTGTCGTCGTCCCAGGGCCATAAGAGGATGTTTGGTACATATTTCCGGGTGGGTTTTTATGGGGCCAAGTTTGGAGACCTGGACGAACAGGAGTTTGTTTACAAGGAGCCAGGGATCACCCACCTGCCAGAGATATCCCACAGACTGGAGGTAACTGAGAGAGTGCGTGTGTGTCTGTGCGTGCATGGGTGCATGCTTTTACTGCATGGATATAAAAACTGCATCTATTCATATGAGTACTGCATCTATTCATATGAATACTGCATCTATTCACGAGTACTGCATCTATTCATAGGAGTACTGCATTTATTCATAGGAGTACTGCATTTATTCATAGGAGTACTGCATTTATTCATAGGAGTACTGCATTTATTCATAGGAGTACTGCATCTATTCATAGGAGTACTGCATCTTCACAGGAGTACTGCATCTATTCATAGGAGTACTGCATCTATTCATAGGACTACTGCAGCTATTCATAGGAGTACTGCAGCTATTCATAGGAGTACTGCAGCTATTCATAGGAGTCCTGCATCTATTCATAGGAGTCCTGCATCTATTCATAGGAGTCCTGCATCTATTCATAGGAGTCCTGCATCTATTCATAGGAGTACTCCATCTATTCATAGGAGTACTCCATCTATTCATAGGAGTACTGCATCTATTCATAGGAGTACTGCATCTATTCATAGGAGTACTGCATCTATTTATAGGAGTACTGCATCTATTTATAGGAGTACTGCATTTATTCATAGGAGTACTGCATCTATTCATAGGAGTACTGCATCTTCACAGGAGTACTGCATCTATTCATAGGAGTACTGCATCTATTCATAGGACTACTGCAGCTATTCATAGGAGTACTGCAGCTATTCATAGGAGTACTGCAGCTATTCATAGGAGTCCTGCATCTATTCATAGGAGTCCTGCATCTATTCATAGGAGTCCTGCATCTATTCATAGGAGTCCTGCATCTATTCATAGGAGTCCTGCATCTATTCATAGGAGTACTCCATCTATTCATAGGAGTACTCCATCTATTCATAGGAGTACTGCATCTATTCATAGGAGTACTGCATCTATTCATAGGAGTACTGCATCTATTCATAGGAGTACTGCATCTATTTATAGGAGTACTGCATCTATTTATAGGAGTACTGCATCTATTTATAGGAGTACTGCATCTATTTATAGGAGTACTGCATCTATTTATAGGAGTACTGCATCTATTTATAGGAGTACTGCATCTATTTATAGGAGTAGTGCATCTATTTATAGGAGTAGTGCATCTATTTATAGGAGTAGTGCATCTATTTATAGGAGTAGTGCATCTATTTATAGGAGTAGTGCATCTATTTATAGGAGTAGTGCATCTATTTATAGGAGTAGTGCATCTATTTATAGGAGTAGTGCATCTATTTATAGGAGTAGTGCATCTATTCATAGGAGTAGTGCATCTATTCATATGAGTACTGTATCTATTGGTGTTGTAGAACTTCTACAGCCAGTGTTTTGGCGATGCCCTGGAGATGATCAAAGACTCCAAAGGCATAGACAGAAGCAAACTGGATGCTAACAAGGTACAGTATATGACAGTACACCACCAAACCATCCTGTGTTCCTGCTGTGTCCCTTTTCACTTTCTTCTGACTCGCATCAAAGTAGAGATGCATCTAGTTGTTTGTGAATGTCAAATTATTGAGAGGAACATTCACAAACAACTAGATGCATCTCTACTTTTATCCCCTCACCCGCTTTTTCTCTCATTCTCCGCCCCTCCCTTCACTCTCTCTCTCTCTCTCTCTCTCCCTCCCACAGGCCTACATACAGATCACCTACGTGGAGCCCTTCTTTGATGACTATGAGATGAAAGACCGCCTGACCAACTTTGAGAAGAACTTCAACTTGCGTCGCTTCATGTACACCACGCCCTTCACAAAGGCCGGGCGGCCGCGTGGTGAGCTCAACGAGCAGTACAAGAGGAAGACCATCCTCACCACTATGCACACCTTCCCCTACATCAAGACGCGCATCAACGTCATCCAGAAAGAAGAGGTATGCTGGTAGAACAAAGCCTATTTAGACACAGCTTTTCAATATTGGGTTCATCTTTGCTTTTTGATCGTTAATGGCTCTTAACCAATTAGACAGATTTTTTTTTTTTTTTATCTTTCCAAATCTAACTTGTACCTTTTCACTTTCTTTGCCTCTCCTTCCTTCTCATCCTCCCATTCCCAAGTTTGACCTGACTCCCATTGAGGTGGCCATCGAGGACATGCAAAAGAAGACCAGGGAGTTAGCGGTAGCCACACACAGGGAGCAGCCAGATGCTAAGATGCTCCAGATGCTTCTACAGGGCTCTGTGGGAGCCACCGTCAACCAGGTACCTCCAGCCACCTGTCCTGACTTCAAAGAAATATATTTTTATGCCCCCCCACAAACTGGCATTTTTAACATTAGCATTACTGATTTGAAAGTTACTCATTGACTCCACACATCAAATGAAGAGGAAAAACAAGTGTGAAAAGCCAACTGAAGTGATTGCATAGTGCATCTCGTAGGTGTGAGTTGTATTCTCCTGAATCCTCAGCACTAACCTTGAGGAAACATCCAATCTAGGAAGTTAGTAAGTAACTTGATAAAGAGCAGGTGGGAGACATGATACATCAAAGAGTCCAGTTCAACCATAACATCGTCTGTACAGTGCCTCGGCTGATTCTGTTAAAACCTTCATTCACAACCTCTTCTTTCATGTCTGCGCTAAACACTGAAACCCTTTGATCTGATGGCTTACAGCTCCAGTCAAACGTTGGCTAAACGCTAAAGTCATGATGTAGTTACATCAGGCCCCAGCTTCTTTTGTATAGTCTATTCTGACAGCAACCCCTGCTTTCACCTGCTGACTGTATACACAACCTTAATGTTCATGCTGTCCATAAACAAACACAGCCCTGGGCCTAATCAGTAGAGAGGGATGGCTCCCCTCTGTCCGTCCGGCTCTCCAGGCCCTAGTCTAGCACATATGTTTGCGAATGAACCACGATGAGCATTCTAATGCCTGGCCATGTGAGCGTGCTGTGGTTTCATGATAAATATAAGTTAGGATAACACGATCCCAGAGAGGGAATGAATGGGAGCCAAATGGCTGCTTGTAGGCAGGGTTAGTGGTGACATTAGCCACACAGCGATCAGGCTAATCAGGGTCTCCTTCATCTGATCTCTATCTTATGTCCTGGCCTTTGGACACTTTGGCTGCGTATCATATGGCACCATATTCCTTATGTAATGGGCTCTGGTCAAAAGAAGTCCACTATCTATGGAATAGGGGGCTGTTTGGAACGCATTCATTACTGAGTATTCAGTTAGGAAGTAGTTTCCTCTAATGAAGGTCATTACTGAGTATTCAGTTAGGAAGTAGTTTCCTCTAATGAAGGTCATTACTGAGTATTCAGTTAGGAAGTAGTTTCCTCTAATGAAGGTCATTACTGAGTATTCAGTTAGCACGTAGTTTCCTCTAATGAAGGTCATTACTGAGTATTCAGTTAGGAAGTAGTTTCCGCTAATGAAGGTCATTACTGAGTATTCAGTTAGGAAGTAGTTTCCTCTAATGAAGTTTCCTCTAATGAAAGCGAGGCATTCATCATTCACATGCTCATACTCTTTCTTCATTTCTTATACCATCTTCCTCCCCTCCTTTCCTTCCTTCCATCCTTCACACTCTCCCTCTGTGTGTGTGCGTGCGCGTAGGGACCGTTGGAGGTGGCCCAGGTCTTTCTGAATGAGATCCCAGCAGACCCCAAGCTCTTCCGTCACCACAACAAACTGCGCCTGTGTTTCAAAGAGTTCATCATGAGGTGAGAACCAACCCAAACACCACCGTGCAACTGCAATCCACACCTACCAGCCAGTGATGAGAAACACATCAAACGTACACTTTGCTCTCACTTTTGATCTCGCTCTGACACTTGTTTTTGGTACAGTTCGATTCTCTATCTTTTCCCCAAAGTGTACACTCGTTTTCAATGCCGGCAGTAGTACATTTTGTGGTGGAATATATATTTCTGTCATTAATGGTTTGAAATTGTTTTAGTGGTGGCTTGAAGTATGAACACCATATGAATTAGTACTGTTGCATGGTGCTATTGGGCTCCCGAGTGGCGCAGTGGTCTAAGGCACTGCATCTCAGTGCTAGAGGCGTCACTATAGACACCCTGGTTCAAATCCAGGCTGTATCACAACCGGCCACAATTGGCCCAGCGTCGTCCGGTTTGGTTAGTGTAGGCCATCATTGTAAATAAGAATTTGTTCTTAACTGATTTGCCTAATTAAATAAATAAAAATTATAATAATAAAAAATGGTGGACATGGAAAAGCAAGCGATTGACAGTAAAAACCAGCTATGTATGCACCCACACCATCTGTCTTGGTAATGTGTTATTACTGAAATACATTCCTAGGTGATACTGAAGGAAGCTAGACGTGATTTAATACAACAACAGGACAGGCATATTAACTTGTTTCCCCTTTAATATCACTCAGCTGCGTGGAACAGAAAAACGTTATTGGTCCAGGGAGTGTGTCTCTGAGTGCGAGTGTGTATGTGTGTCTCGTATCGTTTGCCTCCGAAAGGTGGCTTTCATTTGAGAACCCTCATGTCACATTCCAACTACGTTGATTGCTGCAAGCAGGCCAGCAAATATTTACCGTCATTTCAGAAACTTTTATTTTCTTCCATAATCCATGCAAGTTTGCACGAGCTCATTATATTCCAATAATCCACTTCTCAAGCTGCTATTTGGGCTGGAAGGACGATGGCTAGCTAGTAGCAACACATCAACTGATTGGAGGTTTTCCGGGGGGGAGTGAAATGCTTTTTTTCCCCAGCCCCCTTTTTTTCAGCAGTCCCTATGCATTTACTGTATTCTGTTAGATTACATTTTTCATATTACTTGCATTAAAAGGGGGCTCGTCTTTCCATTTCCTTCTGGCTCGTTTGTCTGTCATCCATTATGCATGTTGTAATTGTGACTGCGGGCAGACCAGACCCCGTACCGTACCTGTCCTCTGAAATGAGGTTCAACCCCAGGGTACTGTTTTTGTGCACGGATCACTATACTCCCTGCCACTCTCAGCACAGTACTACAAGAGACACTTTCCTTCCTTGAGCAATCCTGTACTAAAAAAGGAAGCAAGGCTCAGAGAAAGAGTGAACATCTAATACAGGTGGACACACAGGTTGTTTAATAAGGTGAAACAATTATTAAATGCCAAAGTGAACTGATTTGGGGACAAATCCATGTCGGTCACATAGTTTGTTCAGGAAATGAACTGGAATCCATGAAAAGAAAATAAGGAAATGAAATGGATGCATGAACATCCTCATGAAGATGAATGAAAAGTAATGTCAGGTCAGTGTTGAGTGATGAAGGTGAGGAGAGGAACTCATTGAAGACTTGAGACACAGCCCACAGTATGGTTATATCCCAAATGGTACCATATTCCCTACAGTGTATATAGAGCACTACTTTATGGACCCTGGTCTACTGTATATAGGGAATAGGGTTCCATTTGGGACACGTCCTATGTTTCCCCCCCCTGTTCCTCTGTAGGTGTGGCGAGGCTGTGGAGAAGAACAAGCACCTGATCACGTTGGACCAGAAGGAGTACCAGCAGGAGTTAAAGAAGAACTACAACCGTCTGAGAGAGAACCTGCGGCCCATGCTGGAGAGGAAAATACCCGAGCTCTACAAACCCATCAAACCACGCCTGGAGAACAGGTAACGGATCATCAAAGTGCGCAATGCAGGGTTGAGTCCATTCGGGCCCAAATGTGAGGGGAAATGTTTGGAAACGGAGGAGGTTTAGGTTACGTCCCAAATGGCACCCGATTCCCTATACCACTATGGCCCCTGGTCCAAAGTAGTGCACTACTGTATATAGGGAAAATAGTTCCATTTGGAACACCACTGATACCTGAATATGTTTAATAAGAATGTTAATTTTAGTTTCATGTTAACCCTATTAACAGTCCTGTTTGCTTATGTCATCTGAAAGAATCTGACAGCTGCTGTGTTGTATTTTCATGTTGCCTATGCCCCCATGCAAATCTAATTGAATAGTTTCCTCTCCTCTCTCTCCTCCTCCTCCTCATCTTCTCTGCTGTCCCATCCAAAGGGATTCCGTCAAACGGCTCAGTTTCCGCAGAGCACTGGAGGAAAACTCCTGAGACGGCCAGACAGACTTATCTATCTGAGGGAATGCTCCAGAGGCCAGAGAAAAAAGGATGCTGTAAAAGTAGAAATGGTGGCAAAGAGAGGAGGGAGAGCAGAAGGGCGCTAGCAGTCCTCATTCACCATGGAAGAGCAGTACTGTACACATGATTACACGGAGGACTTACAATAATATCTGAATCAATAACACAACATTGCTAGTTCTCTTGAGTTCTATGATTACTGCTAGTCCTAACGATGCTGCAAACTACTGTGGGTTTGAGAAAGACGAGTACAAGTTCCACATTTAAGGGATACTTCAGGATGTTGGCAAAGAAGCTCTTTATCTACTTCCCCAGAGTCAAATGAACTTGTGGATACCATTTTTATGCCTCTGTGTGCAGCTTGAAGGAAGTTGCTAGCTAGCGTTAGTTTAACTGCCAACTAGCGTTAGCGCAATGACTGGAAGTCTTTGGTAACTGTTGGCATGCTAGTAGATGGTTTTCAAAGTAGCAAAAAAATAAAACAGCAATTACAATTCCCTAAAAGGCTTTTTTATGTTAATTGGAGTGTCACCTATGCCCATATTAGTTATATTCAAGAATAAAGCCAATAATTCATTTTTATTGTGATTCATATGAATTTACCCTAGTGTTTTTTTTATTTGATAATTTTTTTTGCCCATTTTTCATAATCACAAGGTTAAATATCCATGCTTAGACTGGCAGAAATAGAACTACCCCGAAAAAATGACATTTTATTTTGAATACCACATTTTTGATGTGCCACGGGTACAGCACAAAATTTGTTGCAGTTTTTTAAAAATAAAAACCTCCTGCCTTGTATTGAAAAAAATGCAAAAATCTATGAAAATATTTCATTCATGCTTTGAGATTTGTTTTTGTCTCAGTCAACAAAACAAAGTTATTGTATTTTAATATAAAATACTGGTGTTATACTATATGAAAATATTTTGTTACCCTGAATGACACTGGCACAGAATAGGATTCGCATCCATTAAATGTTATTAGTAGTCTATTAATAGTTGGCTATACTATGATAACACTTAATCAAAGTTTAAAAGTTAAATCAACTCCCTCTGCCTTTCTCTCTCAAACATGTTTTGTTACTATTTCATTGCTAATGTTAATAATAATAATTTTACTATAATTTGAGGCTGCGGCAACACTTTACGTTGCATTAAGTTGCATTATTGCACGATTATTACATGGTAGTTAATGTTGTAACTATGCATTGTTACACTCTAACTGGTAAATGTATATTCAATGCAGGTACACAAATGCAATTTCAAGATACCTACACAAAATAGCTACATAAAATGCCCATCAACCTACTTCAATTCAAACTTGTACAGTCTCGATATTTCATAAAGTGTCCCAAACGTGAAGCAGCTATTAATGAATATAATTCATAATCCATTTTGAATCCATAATTGTGTGTGCGTGTGCGTGATATTATATTAACTAATATAATGCATCAGTTATACATTAACTGCAGTGCAATAAAACATAACTACAGTGTAATAGCGCAACTTAATGTTATGTGTTAACCACCCAGCTTGAATATCCTATTATATACTATTCTGTTGCTGACAGTAGCATGAAAACAATACCTTTTGTATTTGCATTTATTATGGATCCCCATTAGCTGCTGCCAAAGCAGCAGCTACTCTTCCTGGGGTCCAGCAAAATTCAGGCAGTTTATACAATTTAAAAAACATTACAATAGATTCACAGATTTCACAACACACTGTGTGCCCTCATGCCCCTACTCCACTACTACCACATATCTACAGTACTAAATCCATGAGTATGTATAGTGCGTATGTTATCGTGTGTGTATGCATGTGTCTGTGCCAATGTCTGTGCCAATGTTTGTGTTGCTTCACAGTCCCCGCTGTTCTATAAGGTGTTTTTCTATCTGTTTTTTTAATATCTAATGTTACTGCTTGCGTCAGTTACTTGATGTGGAATAGAGTTCCATGTAGTCATGGCTCTATGTAGTACTGTGTGCCTCCCATAGTCTGTTCTGGACTTGGGGACTGTGAAGAGACCTCTTGTGGGGTATGCATGTGTGCGAGCTGTGTGCCAGTAGTTTAGACAGACAGCTCGGTGCATTCAACATGTCAATACCTCTCATAAATAAAAGTAGTGATGAAGTCAATTTCTCCTCCTCTTTCAGCCAGGAGAGATTGACATGCATATTATTAATATTAGCTCGCTGTGTACATTCAAGGGCCAGCTGTGCTGCCCTGTTCTTTTTTTGTCCTTTTTTGTGGCACCTGACCACACGACTGAACAGTAGTCAAGGTGCGACAAAACTAGGGCCTGTCGGACATGCCTTGTTGATAGTGTTGTTAAGAAGGCAGAGCATCGCTTTATTATATACAGACTTCTCCCCATCTTAGCTACTACTGCATCAATATGTTTTGACCATGACAGTTTACAATCTAGGGTTACTCCAAGCAGTTTTGTCATCTCAACTTGCTCAATTTCCACATGATTTATTACAAGATTTAATTGAGGTTTAGGGTTTAGTGAGTGTTTTGTTCCAGATACAATGCTATAAATATTTAGGGCTAACTTATTCCTTGCCACCCACTCTGAAACTAACTGCAGCTCTTTGTTGAGTGTTGCAGTCATTTCAGTCACTGTAGTAGCTGATGTGTATAGTGTTGAGTCATCCGCATACATAGACACTCTGGCTTTACTCAGTCAGTGGCATGTTGTTAGTAAAAATTGAAAAAAGCAAGGGGCCTAAACAGCTACCTTGTGGAATTCCTGATTCTAACTGGATTATATTTGAGAGGCTTCCATTAAAGAACACCCTCTGTGTTCTGTTAGACAAGTAACTCTTTATCCACATTATAGCAGGGGGTGTAAAGCCATAACACGTACGTTTTTCCAGCAGCAGACTATCAATAATGTCAAAAGCTGCACTGAAGTCCAACAAGAAAGCGCACACAATCATTTTATCATCAATTTCTCTAAGCCAATCATCAGTCATTTGTGTAAGTGCTGTGCTTGTTGAGTGTCCTTCCCTGTAAGCATGCTGAAATTCTGTTGTCAATTTGTTTACTTTACTGAATGACATTGATGAAGCGCAGAAGTCCGGACAAAAGTTATTCAAGTTAAATATTTTTTAGATACAGTATGTCGCCCATTATTCTATATATTGTTGCAAACACTAACACAATTATGCCATGGGTGTTCATTTATATTTTTAGGATGAATTTCTACATTTTAAAAACACTTTTGTCATTCGAATTTTAACCCGGACAGTTACACTGAAGGATATTTTGTCACTTTAGAGCTCATTAACTCCCTTAATTTAATAGTTTGCAACACAAATATTTCTGGGTCAAAAGAAGGGTAAGAGTTGTGTGATTTAATATTATATATATCTTTTTATGTTAAATTAATGGCCTTTGGACACCAAATTTACATGTCTCGTCATTGACCCAGATACCAGTAATTGCGCTAACGCTAGTTAGAATTGGCTCGCAAAACTACCTCCAGCTTCTTTCATACTAGATGCAAAGACATAAAAATGGTGGTATCCATGAGTTCATCTGACTCTGAGGAAGTAGATAAAGGGCTTAATTGCCAAAATCCCAAAGTATCCCTTTGCCCAGTGAAGTGTGTGTGTGTGGACGTGTTTAGTTATTCTTGTGGGGACCAAAAATCCCTGCAAGAATAGTAAACAAACAAAAATGTGACCAACTGGGGACATTTTATTAGTCCCCACAAGGTCAAATGCTATTTCTAGGGTGTTTAAGGTTAGAATTAGTGTTAGAACTATGTTAACGGTTAGGAGCTAGGGTTAGGGGTTAAGGTTAGGTTTTTGGGTTAAGGTTAGGTTTAGGGCAAGAGTACAGGTTAGGTTTAGGGGTTAGGGAAAATATGATTTTGAATGGGACAGAATTGTGTGTCCCCACATGGTTAGCTGTACAAGACCTGTGTATATTTACTTTTTGTCATTGTCCTGATAAATCACTCTGTTCTGACTCATGACTGATGATAAATCACTCTGTTCTGACTCACGACTGATGATAAATCACTCTGTTCTGACTCATGACTGATGATAAATCACTGTTATGACTGATGATAAATCACTGTTCTGACTCATGACTGATGACAAATCACTGTTCTGACTCATGACTGATGACAAATCACTCTGTTCTGACTAATGACTGATGATAAATCACTCTGTTCTGACTCATGACTGATGATAAATCACTCTGTTCTGACTCATGACTGATGATAAATCACTCTGTTCTCTGCGAAAGGGAATCTGGACTTGCACTCGTATGTGTACAACCCTACAGACTCTCACACTGTAAACATGTAACTCCTCAGTTAACTCGTGATGCTATATTTGTTATATGTTTGTTAGACATAATTGGCTGTGTAGATACTCACAGAGATTAATTTATTATGAGTTCACAAATTAGTCATGGTACATACAGTGCCTTCAGAATGTAGTCATACCCTTTAACTTATTCCACATTTTGTTGTTACAGCCTGAATTCAAAATGGATTAAATATATATTTGTCTCACCCATCTACACACAATACCCTATAATGACAAAGTGAAAACATGTTTTTAGACATTTTTGCCAATTTATTGAAAATTAAATACAGAATTTTACAGAACACTTCCCTGGGCCTTCAATGACTTTAAAGGGATACTTTGGGATTTTGGCAATGAAGCCCTTTATCTACTTACATACGTATTCACAGCCCTGAGTCAATACTTTGCAGAAGCACCTTTGGCAGTGATTACAGCTGTGTCTTTCTGGGTAAGTCTCTAGAAGCTTTACACACCTGGATTGTGCAAAATGTGCCCATTATTCTTTTCAAAATTCTTCAAGCTCTGTCAAATTAGTTGTTGATCATTGGTAGACAACCATTTTCAAGACAAGTAGATTTAAGTCACTGGAACTCGGCCACTCAGGAACATGCACTGTCTTCTTGGTAAGCAACTCCAGTGTAGATTAGGCCTTGTGTTTTAGGTTACTGTCCTGCTGAAAGGTGAATTCATCTTCCAGTGTCTGTTGGAAAGCAGACTGAACTAGGTTTTCTCGGATTTTGCCTGTGCTGGACTCCATTACGTTTATTTTTTATCCTGAAAACTCCTCAGTCCTTAACGATTACAAGCATACCCATAACATGATACAGCCACCACTATACTTGAAAAAATGGAGAGTGGTACTCTGTAATGTATTGGATTTGCCCCAAACATAACACTTTGTTTTGGAATATTTTTATTCTGTACAGGCTTCATTCTTTTTACTCTGTCAATTGGGTTAGTATTGTGGAGTAACTAAAATGTTGTTGATCCATCCTCAGTTGTCTCCTGTCACAGCCATTAAACTCTGTAACTGTTTTAAAATCACCATTGGCCTCATGGTGAAATCTGAGCGGTTTTCTTTCCTCTCCGGCAACTGAGTTAGGAAGGACGCCTGCATCTTTGTAGTGACTGGGTGTATTGATACACCATTGATAGTGTAATTAATAACTTCACCATGCTCAAAGGGATATTCTATCTTTATTTTTTCATTTTTTTACCCATCTACCAATAGGTACCCTTGTTTGCAAAGCATTGTAAAATCTCCCTGGTCTTAGGGTTGAATCTGTGTTTGAAATTCACTGTTCGACTGAGCGACCTTTACAGATAATTGAATGTGTGGGGTACAGCAATGAGGTAGTCATTAAAAAAATCATGTTAAAGCCAATTTAGTCCAATCAACTTATTATGAATTCATATAGGCTTGCCATGACAAAGGGGTTGAATACTTGAATTCTTAAGACATTTCAGCTTTTCATTTGAATTAATTTGTAAAAATGTCCCAAAACATAATTCCATTTTGACATTATGATGTATTGTGTGTGTGTGTAGGCCAGTGATTATATATTTTTTCTCTAAATAATCAATTTTACATTCGGGCTATAACTAAAAATGGGTGAGAATACTTTCTGAAGGCACTGTATAACTTAACTAAGGCCACCAACCAAACCCAAGTGGCATATCTGTATTTGCACAGAGAGAAATAATAGATGAATGTTTACAGTTATGATAAATTATTTTGTAATTTTCCTAATGAAAATATATATTTGAGATAATATACATTATCACTTTAGTTGGCAATAACAATATTGAAACAATTGTGGTTACTATGACTGAATGTGACAAAGTCAAGGCACATATCAATACAGTTAAAATACTTATGAAAAAATGATGTATTAGGATGCCAACGTACAATATATTTACTGTATGAACAAGATAGGTTTTCAAGTATTTGCCCAGGCTCTTAGTCTTGTATGTTAGTTGATGTCATGTTGTAGAACCTCATGCATTCCAATAAAGAAATCCTTTGTAATACTACTGGGGAAAACTCGATACTCTGATTCTAAATACTTATGGGCATTCATTCACATTCTATTGTGTTGTGTTACAATGAAGCTGCATAGTAGTACATTAAGGCTGCATAGTAGTACATTAAGGCTGCGTTTACACAGGCAGCCCAATTCTGATATTTTTCCCACTAATTGGTCTTTTGACCAATCACATCAGATCTTTTTCAGAGCTAATCTGATAGGTCAGAATACCAATTAGTGAAAAGAAAAGATCAGAATTGAGTTGACTAACTAAACGCAGCCTAAGTGACAGTGAGTATAGGACAGGCTACAGTGGTCTACCAATAATCACTAGAACCCTTGTTTTTCCTTTTGTTGTGTTTTTCTTCTGGTTATCAGTGCTTTATTGAAAATGTGGGATTTTAGTTCAATGTCATGTACACATATCAATGTCATGTACACATATCAATGTCATGTACACATATCAATGTCCTGCACACATATCAATGTCATGCACTTGAAGCAATTCAACTTAAAATATGTCATCTTCCCTGTGGTCATTGTTCCTCCACTTATCACTACATTATCATTAGACCTACAGTAGCATAGGCCTAGAGGACTCATGTTGCAAAATATATACTTTCCTCATTAGTGGCAAATGTTGGATCACTATCCACCTCCAGTTACATGGATGACGATTGAATTGGAATGTGAAGCTAACTACTGTAGCTTTAGAAGAGACAGAATATACTGTAGATCTAGCTAGATTCACAGTATCCCTCTGCTGACCACTACACTCAGATAAGCAACCTCATCTTATTGTGCTCGAGCTGCTTTATATACAGTGCCATCGGAAAGTATTCAGACTTTTTCCACATTTTGTTACGTTACAGCCTTATTCTATAATGTATTACTTTTTTTTCATCAATCTACACACAACACCCCATAATGACAAAGCAAAAACATTTTTTTAAAACATTTTTGCTAATATATATATTTTTTAAACTGATATTACATTTAAATAAGTATTCAGGATAGTTGAGGTAATTTATACATGTACAGTAGATAGGAGTAAAGTGACTATGCATAGATAATAAACAGCGAGTAGCAGCAGTCAATGTAAATAGTCTGGGTGGCAATTTGATTAATTGTTTAGCAGTCTTATAGCTTGGAGGTTGAAGCTGTTGAGGGTCCTTTTGGACCTAGACTTGGCACTCGGGTACCGCTTGCCATGTGGTAGCAAAGAGAACAGTCTATGACTTGGGTGACTGGAGTCTTTGACCATTTTTTGGGGCTTCCTCTGACACCGCCTAGTATATAGGTCCTGGATGGCAGGAAGCTTGGCCCCAGTGATGTACTGGGCTGTACGCACTACCCTCTGTAGCGCGTAACGGTCAGAGGCCGAGCAGTTGCCATACAAGGAGGTGATGCAACCGGTCAGGATGCTCTTGATGGTGCAGCTGTTGACGTTTTTGAGGATCTGGGGACCCATGCCCAATCTTTTCAGTCTCCTGAGGGGGAAAAGGGGTTGTCGTGCCCTCTTCACGGCTGTCTTGGTGTTTGTGGACCATGATTATTTATTTGTGATGTGTACACCAAGGAACTTGAAACTCTCGACCCGCTCCACTACAGCCGATGTTAATGCGGGCCTGTTCGGCCCTCCTTTTCCTGTAGTCCACGATCATCTTCTTTGTCTTGGTCACATTGAGGGAGATGTTATTGTCCTGGCACCACACTGCCAGGTATCTGACCTCCTCCCTATAGGCTGTCTCATCGTTGTCAGGGATCAGGCTTACCACTGTTGTGTCATCAGCAAGCTTAATGATGGTGTTGGAGTCATGCCTGGCCATGTAGTCACAGGTGAAAAGGGAGTACAGGAGGGGACTAAGCATACACCCCTGAAGGGCCCCGGTGTTGAGGATCAGCGTGGCAGATGTGTTGTTGCCTACTCTTACCACCTGTGGGCAGACCATCAGGAAGTCCAGGATCCAGTTGCAGAGGGAGGTGTTTAGTCCCATGGTGATGAGCTTTGTGGGCACCATGGTGTTGAATGCTGAGCTGTAGTCAATGAACTGCGTTCTCACATAGGTGTTCCCTTTGCCCAGGTGGGAAAGGGCAGTGTGGAGAGTAGAACACCAAAACAAACAAAAAACAAATAATATATGAGCGAACTGTTTTGACCAGGAAACATTTTAAACATGATTATTCGTATCTTATCTATTCTTTCCATTGTTGGCCTATATCCGTTTAAACCACAATTCACAATAGAAAATGCAAAGCTTACCTTTAAAAAAATATACAAAATAATAGAATAAATGGAAAATACACCAAACCTCTCCAAGGACAGAGTATCATCCGTGCATTGAAAAACAGGTAATTTTCCTATACGTGCATTTTTCTAATTCATCTTTAGGCCCTATCCCCAGTTGCAGGGAACTAGTGACAACTCTGCCCTGGATCTAAACAAAGGAAACATGTATCTACACTGAACAAAAATATAAACACAACATGTGAAGTGTTGGTCCCATGTTTCATGAGCTGAAATACAAAATCCCATAGATTTTCAATTTTATTTAGCAAAAATGTTGTGCACATTTGTTTACATCCCTGTTAGTGAGCGTTTCTCCTTAGCCAAGATAATCCATCCACCTGACAGGTGTGGCATATCAAGAAGCTGATTAAACATTATGATTATTATACAGGTGCACCTTGTGCTGGGGACAATAAAAGGCCCCTCTAAAATGTGCAGTTTTGTCACACAACACAAATCCCACCCATGGCTGCATCCCTACGAGTCATGTGGAATCCACAGATTATTTCAAATGAATATGCTTAACATTAATAAATATCTAAAGAGGGGATCATCAGTCTGTTTTTAATTTAATGATTGGTAACAAACCAAACAATTCTCACAAGGCGCTCGTCCTTGCATTTTAATGGTGATTTATATTTTTTCCGTCTCTCACCACTCATGTAAGAATCCTAATATGGAGCATACCATAATATAATATACTGTATGAATCAGAGGAGGCTGGTGGGATGAGCTATAGGAGGACAGGTTCATTTTAATGGCTGGAGGGAAATAAATAGAAACCACGTTTGACTCCATTCCAGCCATTATTACAATGAGCTCGTCCTCCTATAGCTCCTCCCACCAGTCTCCTCTGATATGAATATGTGAAAAACAAGTAAGAGATTAGGTAGGAGACCTGCGCCAACTTCCCGTGCTTACCGTGGAGAGCGAGAGTACGGGCAGACACCGTGTTATGCGGAAATCTCAAGTAAGAGATTAGGCTACAGTCTTAATTGAACCAAAATGCCTCAATGATGGAAATACCTTCAACAAGTTTATATAAATGTCAGTGACATTTATCATGATGTAAAAGTACCAACTATTCACAGTGTATGAGTGGCAACCCAAAGTGTGTGGGTGGAGTATTCATTATTGTAGGCTACCTACTCATTACATAAAGGTTAAGGACTCACTTGCAGGAGTGATTTAACCCTCTTTGATGTGCAGATGATAGTCAACCCTGTCACAAAGGAAGGATCATTAAAGGAAAATATCATAAAAAAACTACTGTATATTTTGATATTTATTTAATTAGTTCGCTCCCACTTGGCACAGACGTCAATTCTACGTCTATTCCACGTTGGTTCACCGTCTGGGTGCCCAGTTGATACAGTCCCAAAATGTTTTGTATGTCAGCAATCATGTTTTCAAGATATAGAATTTTCAAAAAAAAAGTGTCACAGTATGATGCTTTTCTTGAAAACTTGATTGCTGACATTAAAACATTGTGGGACTCTATCAACAGTACACTGATGAAACAAATACCAAAATATCGTTTTTTTTGTGGAATTTTCCTTTAATGTGGATCATCAGGTCCAGTTTGGGCATGATCTTGATCACAGACTTTTGAGCTTGGTGACTGCCTTTAAGCGTAGGCCACTACTTCAAATCATATCAAATTTTATTTGTCACATGCGTCGTTAACAACAGTGAAATGCTTACTCACAGGCCCTTCCCAACAATGCAGAAAAAATAAATATAGAAACAATAGAAAAAATAGATAAAAATAAATAAATTAGAACACAGGAATAAATACAGAGTGGTACGTCTCCACAAGTTACTGTTTTCACATTACGTCCCCTCAGTGAAGCAGATATTAAACCTGTCACTGCACCACCACCAGTACAACTGTCACTAGACCTATTACTGAATACTGATAAATAATGACATTCCATGACAACGAATAGTAGCACATTTGTGAGGGAGCCCAAGTGGGACTCAAACCTGCAACCTTGCACCTTCCAGCTTTTCCAATAACACCTTGCCAAAATAACCTAAAGCGTCATATCAAGATCAGGCACCCGGGCCATACATTTGCACCGAGGATGGTGCTTGCCAGCTCTGTCTCTGTGTGTCAGTGTGATTTTATTCCACTACTTACTTTTGGAGAGACGTGTGAGGAATTCACACTGTACAGTGTAATTGCAGTTTTGGCCTGCCAAGCCTCCATAACCCTGGGCCTGGAGCACGGCAAATGTAAATGGTAGCTAGGGGTTGTAACGGCAAAGTGTCTGGCTGGCTGGCTTTTATAGGGGACCTTCAGTTTACTGTACAGAAACAGTTTGCTTGTTGGAGCTTGGTCAGCCAGCTCTTGATAAACACTTGTGAGACGTGATTATGAAACTTGTTTTCCTGTTTGTGCACCCAGTAGGAATTTGTCAATGTCAACAATGTGAGCTTGACAGAGTTTTCTCTTTTACAGTTCGCCACTGCAGCACACACACTTCAAGCCAGGACTCGATCTGTGCAGGGTTTTAAATATATTTTTTTCACACAAGAAATATCCCCAAATAACAACAATAATTTCTGATATTAATTGAACATTAATAAAGAAGATACATAGTATACAGTATTGTCACGTTCCTGACCTTATTTCCTTTGTTTAGTCTTTGTTTAGTTGGTCAGGACGTGAGCTGGGTGGGCATTCTATGTTTTGTGTTTCTATGTTGGGTTTGTTGTTTGGCCTAATATGGTTCTCAATCAGAGGCAGGTGTTTGTCATTGTCTCTGATTGGGAACCATATTAAGGTAGCCTGTTTTCACTGTTTGTTTGTGGGTGATTGTTCCTGTTCGTGTGTTCCTGTGTTGTCTGTGTTCCCATGTTCAGGACTGTAGCCCCGTTAGTTTTCGTCTGTTTATTGTTTTTGTTCGTATAGAAAAGTATTCTAATAAATTATGGATACGCACCACGCTGCGCTTTGGTCCTCCTCTCTTTCACCCGAAGACAGCCGTTACAGAATCACCCACCACAAAAGGACCAAGCAGCGTGGTAACCGGCAGCAGTGACAGCAGCAGCAGCGTACTCAGGACTTCTGGACATGGGAGGAAATTCTGGACGGTAAGGGACCCTGGGTTCAAGCTGGAGAGTATCGCCGCCCTCGTGAAGAGCTGGAGGCAGCTAAAGCCGAGAGGCGGTGGTATGAGGAGGCAGCACGGAAGCGAGGCTGGAAGCCTGAGAGTCAGCCCCAAAAATTTCTTGGGGGGGGATAAAGGGGAGTGTGGCGAAGTCAGGTAGGAGACCTGCGCCAAATTCCCGTGCTTACCGTGGAGAGCGAGAGTACGGGCAGACACCGTGTTATGCGGAAAAGCGCACGGTGTCTCCTGTACGTGTGCTTAGCCCGGTGCGGTACATCCCAGCTCCACGTATCGGCCGGGCTAGAGTGGGCATCGAGCCAGGTGCCATGAAGCCGGCTCAACGCATCTGGTCTCC
Organism: Salvelinus namaycush; assembly: GCF_016432855.1. Taxonomy (NCBI): domain Eukaryota; kingdom Metazoa; phylum Chordata; class Actinopteri; order Salmoniformes; family Salmonidae; genus Salvelinus; species Salvelinus namaycush. The sequence goes on along the minus strand of NC_052324.1, from coordinate 33,750,005 downwards.
AGTGCGTCTCCTCGGGCCGGTGTACATGGCACCAGCCTTACGCATGGTGTCCCCGGTTCGCCAGCACAGCCCAGTGCGGGCTATTCCACCTCGCCGCACTGGCCTGGCTACGGGGAGCATTCAACCAGGTAAGGTTGGGCAGGCTTGGTGCTCAAGAGCTCCAGTACGCCTTCACGGTCCGGTATATCCGGTGCCACCTCCTCGCCCCAGCCCAGTACCACCAGTGCCAACACCACGCACCAGGCTTCCTGTGCATCTTCAGAGCCCTGTTCCTCCTCCACGCACTCGCCCTGTGGTGCGTGTCTCCAGCCCGGTACCACCAGTTCCGGCACCACGCACTAAGCCTCCTGTGCGTCTCCAGAGCCCTGTACGCCCTGTTGCTGCTCCCCGCACTAGCCTTGAGGTGCGTGTCCCTAGCCCGGTACCACCAGTTCCGGCACCACGCACCAGGCATACTGTGCGCCTCAGCAGGCCAGAGTCTGCCGTCTGCCCAGCGCCGCCTGCGCTGCCCGTCTGACCAGCGCCGTCTGAGCTGCCGCCTGCGCTGCCCGTCTGCCCAGCGCCGTCTGAGCTGCCCGTCTGCCCAGCGCTATCTGAGCCGCCCGTCTGTCCTGAGCCTTCAAAGCCGCCCGTCTGTCCTGAGCCTTCAAAGCCGCCCGTCTGTCCTGAGCCTTCAGAGCCGCCCGTCTGTCCTGAGCCTCCAGAGCCATCCGTCAGTCAGGAGCCGCTAGAGCCGCCCGCCAGTCAGGAGCCGCCAGAGCCGCCCGCCAGCCAGGAGCCGCCAGAGCCGCCCGCCAGCCAGGAGCCGCCAGAGCCGCCCGCCAGCCAGGAGCCGCCAGAGCCGCCCGCCAGCCAGGAGCCGCCAGAGCCGCCCGCCAGACAGGAGCCGCCAGAGCCGCCCGCCAGCCAGGAGCCGCCAGAGCCGCCCGCCAGACAGGAGCCGCCAGAGCCGCCCGCCAGACAGGAGCCGCCAGAGCCGCCCGCCAGACAGGAGCCGCCAGAGCCGCCCGCCAGACAGGAGCCGCCAGAGCCGCCCGCCAGACAGGAGCCGCCAGAGCCGCCCGCCAGTCAGGAGCCGCCAGAGCCGCCCGCCAGTCAGGAGCCGCCAGAGCCGCCCGCCAGCCAGGACCTGCCAGAGCCGTCAGCCAGCCATGACCTGCCAGAGCTGTCAGTCAGTCCGGAGCTGCCCCTCAGTCCGGAGCTGCCCCTCAGTCCGGAGCTGCCCTTCATTCCGGAGCTGCCCCTCAGCCCGGAGCTGCCCCTCAGCCCGGAGCTGCCCCTCAGTCCGGAGCTGCCCCTCAGTCCGGAGCTGCCCCTCAGTCCGGAGCTGCCCCTCAGTCCGGAGCTGCCCCTCAGTCCGGAGCTGCCCCTCCGTCCGGAGGCGCCCATCAGTCAAGTGGGGTTAATTTGGAGGGTCGCCGTTAAGAGGAGGCCATGGAAGCGGGAATTAACTATGGTGGGGTGGGGGCCACGTCCAGCGCCAGAGCCGCCACCGTGGACAGATGCCCACCCAGACCCTCCCCTATAGGTTCAGGTTTTGCGGCCGGAGTCCGCACCTTGGGGGGGGGGGGGGTACTTTGTTTAGTCTTTGTTTAGTTGGTCAGGACGTGAGCTGGGTGGGCATTCTATGTTTTGTGTTTCTATATTGGGTTTGTTGTTTGGCCTAATATGGTTCTCAATCAGAGGCAGGTGTTTGTCATTGTCTCTGATTGGGAACCATATTAAGGTAGCTTGTTTTCACTGTTTGTTTGTGGGTGATTGTTCCTGTTCGTGTGTTCCTGTGTTGTCTGTGTTCCCATGTTCAGGACTGTAGCTTCGTTAGTTTTTGTCTGTTTATTGTTTTTGTTCGTATAGAAAAGTATTCTAATAAATTATGGATACGCGCTGCGCTTTGGTCCTCCTCTCTTTCACCCGAAGACAGCCGTTACAAGTATACAGTAGTGAATGTTCTTGCGACACTAGATAAAATGATAGCATCTAAAAAGTAATGGAATTTGATTTAGGTTTTGAGTTGCTTTAGACTCAAAAAGGATTTTAAAATGTTGGCAGAATTGGCTATTTAATTTAGTTGTTTTTACGATTTCCAGTCAGTCAATTAGATAAACTGTGTGTTGAAGATTGATGCATTGCTTTAGGTCATATCATTCTATTCTAGGAATGGAAAGTACTTTGATTTGGAGATCTAATGGTTTCAGTGGGCTTATGCAACAAAAGGAATAGAAAACAGGCATTTTGCTAAGTAATTTGCTGGAAGAATGACAGTGCATTAAATCAACTTGTGAGGCATCATTATCCAAGATTTACAGATGAAGAGAGCGGCTGAATGTGTCTTGGTGGTATTCTAGATAAAAGATACATTGAATGTTTGTCAGGCCCATGTGGACAACCTTACCGGGCTAAAAGGGTTAAGATGTACTGTATACATATTCATTGATTGATTGGTTAATCTGTCAATTGATTGAATGATCTGTCAGTTGATTGATTGATTGACATTGTGTTTTCCTTTCTAAAATTGACTAGATTAACTCTGACCTACTGGCACGCCTGCTCCAGCTCCCCCTCTGGCGCTCGATGGTGCCAGGCGGCCCATCATTACGCACACCTGTCACCATCGTTACGCGCCTCAGCGCTTCATGGGACTCACCTGGACTCTACCACCTTATTGATTGCCTCCCCTATATCTGTCACTTCCTCAGTTTCTTCCCCGTGTCTGCATTCATGTCGTTATGTTTCCCTTGTCCAGACGCTGTCCGTGTTTTGTTTCATGTTCGTTTATCCATTAAATCTTCACTCCATGTACTTGCTTCTCGTCTCCCAGCGTCTGTGCTCACACCTATGAGCCATAGATACCCCTCAGAGCCAACACCGACCACATCCTGGGCCTGGACATACACCTCCACACACAGGTCATCACTGCTACTGTGGGGATCTTCCTAGAGCCTGGTTGTGGAGATGGGCCTGGGACTGGAGCCTGACACTGGCCCTGGAGATTGGGCTGGGACAACTGCTCGTCAAACATCTCATTCCAAAATCTGGGCCATTAATATGAAGTTGGTGCCCTCTGCTGCTATAACAGCCTCAACTCTTAAGGGAATGATTTCCACTAGATGTTGGAACATTGCTGCGGGGACTTGCTTCCATTCAGCCACAAGAGCATTAGTGAGATTGGGCACCGATGTTGGGCGATTAGGCCTGGCTTGCAGTCAACGTTCCAATTCATCCCAAAGGTGTTCAATGGGGTTGAGGTCAGGGCTCTGTGCAGGCCAGTCAAGTTCTTCCACACCAATCTCGACAAACCATTTCTGTATAGACCTCGCTTTGTGCATGGGGCCATTGTCATGCTGAAACAGGAAAGGGCCTTCCCCAAACTACTGCAAAAAAGTTGGAAGCACAGAATCGCCTGTCATTGTATGCTGTAGCGTTAAGATTTCCCTACACTGGAACTAAGGGGCCTAGTTCGAACCATGAAAAACAGCCCCAGACCATTATTCCTCCCCACCAAACTTTACAGTTGGCACTATGCATTGGGGCAGGTAGCGTTCTCCTGACGTCTACCAAACCCAGATCTGTCCGTCGGGCTGCCAGATGGTCTAGAGAACGCGCTTCCAGTGCTCCAGAGTCCAATGGCGGCGAGCTTTACACTACTCCAGCCGACGCTTGGCTGCTCGGCCATGGAAATCCATTTCATGAAGCTCCCGACGAACAGTTCTTGTGCTGACGTTTTTTCCAGAGACAGTTTGAAACTCGGTAGTGAATGTTGCAACCGAGGACAGACAATTTTTTACGTGCTTCGCACATTTAGCACTCACCGGTCCCATTTTGTAATCTTGTGTGGCCTACTACTTCGCGGCTGAGCCGTTGTTGCTCCTAGAAGTTTCCCCTTCACAATAATAGAACTTACAGTTAACTGCAGCAGCTCTATCAGGGCAGAAATTTGACGAACTAACTTGTTGGAAAGGTGGCATCGTATGACGGTGCCACGTTGAAAGTCACTGACCTCTTCATTACGGGCCATTCTACTGTCAAAGTTCTGTCATCAACGGGTGTGGCTGAAATAGCCGAATCCAGTAATTTGAAGGAGTGTCTACATACTTTTGGCCATATAGTGTAGCTTTCACCTGGATTCACCTGGTCAGCATAGCCGCTGGAAGTAGTTTGGGGTGGGGGTGCTGCAAATTCTTTTAGCCAAGGGGAAAAACATCAAATTGTATATATTACATTTTTTTGAGGGGTGTGCTGCAGCATGCTCAGCACCCTTACTTCCCGCAGCTATGCTGGTCAGTTTATGTGGAAATGTTTTGTACACTTGGTGTATAGGACTGTTTGTGTTCGCTCTCAGGGTGAAACAAACTGTACAGTAGATAAACTAAGTCTGTGCATATCCCATGAACAGTAAGATGGAGGTTGTTTACTGTAAGGTAAATTAACTAAATGACTGTCGCCCCGTAGCACTCACTTCTGTAATCATGAATTTCTTTGAGAAGCTAATTAAAGATGATATCACCTACACCTTACCTGACACCTTACACCCACTACAATTTTCATACCGCCCCAACAGATCCATGGATGAGGCATTCGCCATCACTGCACACTGCCCTATCCCATCTGGACAAGAGGAATACCTACAGCTCAGCCTTTAACACCATAGTGCTTTCCAAGCTCATCACTAAGCTCGGGGCTCTGGGTCTGAACCCCGCCCTGTGCAACTGGGTTCTGGACTTCCTGACGGGCCGACTCCAGGTGGTTAAGGTAGGCAACAACACCTCCACGACGCTGATATTCAACACGGGGGACCCACAAGGGTGCGTGGTCAGCCCTCTCCTGTACTCCCTGTTCACTGCATGGCCATGCAAGTCTCCAACTAATTCAAGTTTGCAGACTACACAACAGTGGTAGGCCTGATTTACCAACAATGACGAGACAGCCTACTTGGAGGAAGTTAGGGCCCTGGCCGAGTGAAAATGACCTCTCCCTCCCCGCCAAATAAATAAATGAGCTGGTATATCCACAGGGCCGCAGTAAAAAGCAAACTTCTACAGATACACCATTGAGAGCATCTTGTCAGGCTGTATCACGGCCTTGAACGGCAATTGTACCGCCTGCAACCACAGGGCTTTCCAGAGGGTGGTGCAGGACATCTATAGCACCCGGTGTAACAGGAAGGCCAAGAAGATCATCAAGGAGCTAGAAACATTGAACAGCGGATAAGTGCAAACAGCGGACAAGTCCATTCACCCACTCTTTGCCTCCTCCACGGCTCTCTCTCTCTCTCTCTCTCTCTCTCTGTCAAGGGTCTCTTTCTCTCTCTCTACCTCCCTCTGTCAAGGTCTCTCTCTCTCTCTCTCTCTACCTCCCTCTGTCAAGGTCTCTCTAGCTCTGACTACTACTTCACTATGCCTGCCTCCACCTTTACATTGGCAGTGGGTTGCTGACGCCAGGCCACAGCACAGCTTACCCCTCCGGTGCAGGGTACCAGGGCTGGCATGTACGATTATTTATTTATTTCCCGTAAGTTACCTCCTTTCCCCCTCGTAAGCATTTCACTCTCTACACCTGTTGTATTCGGCACACGTGACAAATAAAATTTGATTTGATTTTGTCTTCCCCCTTCATGATTTCCCTACAACCCAGCCGTTAGACCCAGAAGTCTTCCCCAGACCCAGCAGAGCTTTCCCCTGCCCTGAACCACAAGGACCACAGGCTGGGGCTGAGGCTGGGGTTTGGGGGCACACCACCACACAAGCTGGCAGCTATATCAATCTTCCCGTAATACCACTCCCCCTCCCTCCTCATCTCATGGTTTCCCTCCAACCCAGCCATATCCATCCGTTAACCCCAGGGCTGCTCCTGCCACAAGGAGGGTCTTTATTCTCAGTCAACGGCTGGAGAGGAAACTTGGATCAGATTTGGGTTTTGGTCTTGGAACTCATGTAGTTGTAATACTGAGATGGAGTTCATTAATGTATAATTGAATGGAAGTTGAATGTTTGGGTTTTCCATCTCTCTTGTTTCTAAGGCTGTATTGAAAATAGGGAAAATACAAGCCTTGCAGTATCCTAAATCTTCAGGATTAAATAGAGAAATGTTTTCATTCTACCCATAACACAACTTGGACCTGAACCCACTCACTAACATGGACCATCCTGTCATTACCAGTCCACAGTCTACATTTGATTACTCAGGCCTGAAGGATAAGAAGCACTTTGAGAGGGACTGCTCAGGCCTGGGTGATGACAACATCTCCTGTTGCTATGTTGATTACCCCTGTCAATTCTCCTAACTCATCAGCCTGGAGCCAGGGGGTGGTCCCTCATCGAGTGTTTGCCCCACCTTCTCTGCTTCAGAAACCCAGGTCAAGATTCTCCCCCTTCTGCCTGCCTGGGGGTCCATCCCTTCCCCCGCCTCGACACAATCATCATCCCAGCAGGCTTCTATAGTCTGGGCATGGCCAAGTAAGACTGGAGGGAGGGAGCGAGGAAGGAACTGTTTTGTTTTGCTACTTGTAAATCTGCTGTTTTATTTGCATCTGCTACATGCAACTTTGCATTCATAAACATGAACACACGTAAGGCACCCCACTCTTATTGCTGACTGGAAACCATAAATCCTGAGGCTGCATTTATTGTAGCTGGGGATTTTAACAAAGCTAACCTGAGAACAAGACTTCCTCATCATATCGAATACGGTACATGAGCTGGTAGCATTCTGGATCATTGCTATTCTAACTTCCGCGATGCATACAAAGCCCTCCCCCGCCCTGCCTTCGGGAAATCGGACCATGACTCCATTTTGTTGCTCCCAGCCTATAGACAGAAACTAAAACAGGAAACGTCTGGAATCAGGTCTATCCAACGCTGGTCTAACTAATCGGATTCCACACTTCAAGATTGCTTCGATCACGTGGACTGGGATATGTTCCGGATAGCCTCAGACAACAACATTGATGTATACGCTAACTCGGTGAGTGAGTTTATTAGTAAGTGCATCGGAGATGTCGTACCCACTGTGACTATGAAAACCTTTCCTAACCAGAAACTGTGGATTGATGGTAGTATTCGCGCAAAACTGAAAGCGCGAACCACCGCTTTTAATCATGGCAAGGCGACTGGAAACATGAACGAATACAAACAGTGCATCTATTCCCTCCGCAAGGCAATCAAACAAGCAAAGTGCCAGTATAGAGACAAAGTAGAGTCGCAATTCAACGGCTCAAACACCACACGTATGTGGCAGGGTCTACAGTCAATCACGGATTACAAAAAGAAAACCAGCCCCGTCGTGGACATCGACGTCTTGCTCCCAGACAAATTTAAACAACGTATTTGCTCGCTTTGAGGACAATACAGTGCCACTGACACGGCCCGCTAACAAAGCCTGTGGGCTCTCCTTCTCCATGGCCAACGTGAGTAAAAACATTTAAACGTGTTAACCCTCGCAAGGCTGCCGGACCAGACGGCATCCCTAGCCGCATCTTCAGAGCATGTGCAGACCAGCTGGCTGGTGTGTTTACGGACATTCAATCAATCGCTTTCCCAGTCTGTTGTCCCCACATGATTCAAGATGGCCACCATTGTTCCTGTTCCCAAGAAAGCTAAGGTAACTGAACTAAATGACTATTGCCCCGTTGTACTCACTTCTGTCATCATGAAGTGCTTTGAGAAACTAGTCAAGGATCATATCACCTCCACCCTACCTGATACCCTAGACCCACTCCAATTTGCTTACCACCCCAATAGGTCCACTGACGATGCAATCACCATCACACTGCCCTATCCCATCTGGACAAGAGGAATACCTATGTAAGAATGCTGTTCATTGACTACAGTTCAGCATTTAATACTATAGTACCCTCCAAACTCATCATTAAGATCGAAACCCTGGGTCTCGACCCCGCCCTGTGTAACTGGGTCCTGGACTTTCTGACGGGCCACCCCCAGGTGGTAAAGGTAGAAAACAACATCTCCACCCAGCTGATTCTCAACACTGGGGCCCCACAAGGGTGCGTTCTCAGCCCTCTCCTGTATTCCTTGTTCACCCATGACTGCGTGGCCATGCAAGCTTCCAACTCAATCATCAAGTTTGCAGAAGACACTAGAGTGGTAGGCTTGATTACCAACAACGACAAGACAGCCTACAGGGAGGAGGTGAGGGCCCTCGGAGTGTGGTGTCAGGAAAATAACCTCTCACTCAATGTCAACAAAACAAAGGAGATGATCGTGGACTTCAGGAAACAGCAGAGGGAGCACCCCCTCACCCACATCGACGGGACAGTAGTGAAGAAGGTGGAAAGTTTTAAGTTCCTCGGTGTACTCATCACGGACAAACTGAAATGGTCCACCCACACAGACAGCGTGGTGAAGAAGGCGCAAGAGCGCCTCTTCAACCTCAGGAGACTGAAGACTTTTGTCTTGTCACCTAAAACACACAAACCTTTACAGATGCACAATCGAGAGCATCCTGTCGGGCTGTATCACTGCCTGGTATGGCAACTGCACCACCCTCAACCGCAAGGCTCTCCAGAGGGTAGTGCGGTCTGCCAAACCCGTCACCGGGGGCAAACTACCTGCCCTCCAGGAAACCTACAGCACCTGATGTCACAGGAAGGTCAAAAGGTTCATCAAGGACAACAACCACCTGAGTCACTGCCTGTTCACCCCATTTTCATCCAGAAGGCGAGGTCAGTACAGGTGCATCAAAGCTGGGACTGAGAGACAGAAGCTATTTTTCAGTCTCAAGACCATCAGACTGTTGAACAGCCATCACTAACATAGAGAGGCTGCTGCCAACTGTTACGTCCCCCAGTTTCTGTGTTGTGGGTTTGTGTATATGTATGTGTGTATTTCAGGAAATGGATTCCCCTAAGCAGCTGATTGGTCGGCCCCACTGCAGATTGAAGCTCTGACCCCGCCCTCTCGTCAGGAGATACAGTTGTCTTCAATTACCGACACACTCTACAGCTTTAAAAGCCAGTGTTCCTTTGTTAGGAGAGAGAATTTCTTGGATGTCCTGTGTTGGTTCTTGCGCAGACAGTGTTGTTGAAAGTGTTTTGTAGCTGCTACTTCTGAGGTATGTGTGTGCCAATAGGACTCAGTGTGTTTTGATTATTGAAAATGTTCACTTTAAGTTAGTAATTATTCTGTTTTTGTTCCCAGGGGGGAAGGGGAAGGCACCTTGGGAGTGCTTAGGCAAGAGGCCTGCGGGCATACATATACCTGTAGTATGTACTCTGTCTATGCACACTAGATAAGACCTGGGTGGACCACACCCTGTATTTTGGTTGGCGCACTAAGAATAGGTAAGTAGTGGGTGGGTAGGAGAGGGGGCTCTTTAACTTTAACTTTCTTTGCTTTGGTTCCATCCAGCCTCTTTTCTTCCCCACATTACCGTGTGAAGGAAATACATTCCCTGTTAATGGTAAACTTCTCTGCCTCTGTCATCCTTACCCGCACCTACAATCACATACCTCTTTCACTCCACGGGGAGTTGAGTGTAGCAGGGTGTTGCATTCCCTCCAAGAGGCGTACGTCACACCAACAGACTCAAATCTCTTGCTACTTTAATAATTGGCTGTAATAAATGTGTCACTTTAAATAACACCACTTTAATAATGTTTACATATCCCACATTACTCATCTCATATGTATATACTGTTCTATACCATCTACTGCATCTTTCCTTTGCCGCACGGCCATCGCTCATCCATATATATATGTACATATTCTTATTCACCCCTTTAAATTTGTGTGTGTATAAGGTAGTTGCTGTGAATTTGGTAGATTATTTGTTAGATATTACTGCATTGTCGGGACTAGAAGCACAAGCATTTCACTACATTCTCATTAACATCTGCTAACCATGTGCATGTAACCAATAAAATGTTATCTGATTTGACTGGCAGAACCAGTGGCAGCCATATTTCCCCACTCTTATTGCTGACTGGCAGCATCAGTGGCAGCCATATTTCCCCACTCTTACTGCTGGCTGGCAGCATCAGTGGCAGGTGTTTTCCCCTCATTTCCCACACTTCATATGCCTCTATATCCTCAATGGAAATATGCAGATATTTACACAGTTGTCTGTATTATATTCACAAATGTTTTTTTTAACTATCCCCTATTTATAGATTTTTTTTAAACAATCGTTGAAATTGTTTAAAGGAAAAAAGTCCATAAACTTTAGAATGTCTAATTTGATTCCTGAGGGGTACTATATACGTAAACCTTTCTGAATTTTGCTAGCTTCAGTTAGCTTCACATTCCAGCTCAGGCTTCCTCTGTACCATGACGGTGGGTATTGCTCGTCCGCCTGCCGCTAACTCTAGCAGGCTTGTAACTGAGCATGCATGTGACATGAGGCTAGTCGAACACCGAACTCTTCATAGAGGGAATGCTGAAACATCAATCCATGGGCAAGGCAGTGCCACATTTTCGTTTGGTGAAATCAACATGAAAGGAAAGTTATCTTGCAAATTCAGCAGGCTATGATGTGAAATAGGATTTTAGAAATGCCGTCTTTTATTACGTATCATTAATGCCATCTTTGGTGTGCCTATAAATGCACACAGAACCTTTTACCCACTCCTAATAAAGTAATTCCAAGATGGCATAGCAGTTAGACGTCCTTTGTCCTCGTTGTGTCCCGTGTGTGTGTGTGTGTGTGTATATATATATTTACATCTTTCTTCGCATATCTTTTATACATTTTCTTTTCCAAAAACTCAACTTAAACACTCTCCTGCAACCCGCCTCACCAATAAAAAAGAAAGTATTATTTACCTCAAATCTGAAATCCACAATAGAAGCTAGCCAGAAGCTAACCAGAAGCTAGCCAGTTTACTGGCTAACATTAGTATTCAGCTAACCACGGTTTGTGGTCATCAGCTATCCTTTAGCCCTGATAAGCTATCGCCAGTTTTGTACAACGCGACTCAGACCAGAACATACCGGACCTATTTTTCTCTCCATATCCCCAGATTTCAACTGCAAGCTCTGGACATTTACACATGGATCTCGCAGCTAGCTAGCTGCTATCTGAGTGACTATTGGCTTACGTCGGTCCCGGAGCAAACATAAATTATTCTGGAGCTAGCCAGCTGAAGAGTTCCATCAGCCACTCCTGGGCTACAATCACCTATCCGGACCCATTTTACTGCCGATGCGGAGCCCCACCGGGCCTTCACGACTGGACTACCGACGTTATCTGCCCGAGGGAGTTATCCAACTGGCCCCTCCGTTGCGACGTTACCTGAATGCCCATCTGCGGCCCGCTAATTGTTAGCTGTCTTATCGGCTACTATCTGAATATGTCTATCGGACAATTTTTCTTGTGTCACTATAACTATATCTATTTTGCCAATTGAATTGATCCCTTCTACCACACGGAACCCCACTAATCTACCGTCGGAAACGCACGAGGTGGCTAAAAACAGACCTCCATCCTACGCTAGCTTGCTACCGATGGCTCGGCTAGCTGTCTCAATCGCCGTTACCCCAACCAACCTCACTACTCACTGGACCCTTATGATCACTCGACTAAGCATGCCTCTCTTTAATGTCAATATGTCTTGTCCATTGCTGTTCTGGTTAGTGTTTATTGGCTTATTTCACTGTAGAGCCTCTAGCCCTGCTCATTATACGTTATCCAACCTTTCAGTTCCACCACCCACACATGCGATGACATCACCTGGTTTCAATGATGTTTCTAGAGACAATATCTCTCATCACTCAATACCTAGGTTTACCTCCACTGTATTCACATCCTACCATACCTTTGTCTGTACATTATACCTTGAAGCCATTTTATTGCCCCCAGAAACCTCCTTTTACTCTCTGTTCCGGACGCTCTAGACGACCAATTCTCATAGCTTTTAGCCGTACCCTTATCCTACTCCTCCTCTGTTCCTCTGGTGATGTAGAGGTGAATCCAGGCCCTGCAGTGCCTAACTCCACTCCTATTCCCCAGGCGCTCTCTTTTGATGACTTCTGTAACCGTAATAGCCTTGGTTTCCTGCATGTTAACATTAGAAGCCTCCTCCCTAAGTTTGTTTTATTCACTGCTTTAGCACACTCTGCCAACCCGGATGTTCTAGCCGTGTCTGAATCCTGGCTTAGGAAGACCACCAAAAATTCAGAAATCTCCATTCCTAACTACAACATTTTCAGACAAGATAGAACAGCCAAAGGGGGCGGTGTTGCAATCTACTGTAAAGATAGTCTGCAGAGTTCTGTCCTACTATCCAGGTCTGAACCCAAGCAATTTGAACTTCTACTTTTAAAAATCCACCTCTCTAAAAACAAGTCTCTCACCGTTGCCGCCTGCTATAGACCACCCTCTGTCCCCAGCTGTGCTCTGGACACCATATGTGAACTGATTGCCTCCCATCTATCTTCAGAGCTCGTGCTACTAGGCGACCTAGACTGGAAATGCTTAACACCCCAGCCATCCTACAATCTAAGCTTGATGCCCTCAATCTCACACAAATTATCAATGAACCTACCAGGTACCACCCCAAAGCCGTAAACACGGGCACCCTCATAGATATCATCCAACTTGCCCTCTAAATACACCTCTGCTCTTTTCAACCAAGATCTCAGCGATCACTGCCTCATTGCCTGCATCCGTAATGGGTCAGCGGTCAAACGACCTCCACTCATCACTGTCAAATGCTCCCTGAAACACTTCAGCGAGCAGGCCTTTCTAATCGACCTGGCCGGGGTATCCTGGAAGGATATTGATCTCATCCCGCCAGTAGAGGATGCCTGTTTTTTTTTTTAAATGCCTTCCTCACCATCTTAAATAAGCATGCCCCATTCAAGAAATTTAGAACCAGGAACAAATATAGCCCTTGGTTCTCTCCAGATCTGACTGCCCTTAACCAACACAAAAACATCCTATGGCGTTCTGCATTAGCATCGAACAGCCCCCGTGATATGCAACTTTTCAGGGAAGCTAGAAACCAATATACCCAGGCAGTTAGAAAAGCCAAGGCTAGCTTTTTCAAGCAGAAATTTGCTTCCTGCAACACAAACTCAAAAAAGTTCTGGGACACTAAAGTCCATGGAGAATAAGAACACCTCGTCCCAGCTGAGGACAGGAAACACTGTCACCACCGATAAATCCATTATAATTGAGAATTTCAATAAGCATTTTTTTATGGCTGGCCATACTTTCTACCTGGATACCCCTACCCCGGTCAACAGCACTGCACCCCCCACAGCAACTCGCCCAAGCCTTCCCCATTTCTCCTTCTCCAAAATCCAGTCAGCTGATGTTCTGAAAGAGCGGCAAAATCTGGACCCCTACAAATCAGCCGGGCTAGACAATCTGGACCCTTTCTTTCTAAAATTATCTGCCAAAATTGTTGTAACCCCTATTACTAGCCTGTTCAACCTCTCTTTTGTGTCGTCTGAGATTCCCAAAGATTGGAAAGCAGCTGCGGTCATCCCCCTCTTCAAAGGGGGGGACACTCTTGACCCAAACTGCTACAGACCTATATCTATTCTACCCTGCCTTTCTAAGGTCTTCGAAAGCCAAGTCAACAAACAGATTACCGACCATTTCGAATCCCACCATACCTTCTCCGCTATGCAATCTGGTTTCAGAGCTGGTCATGGGTGCACCTCAAGCCACGCTCAAGGTCCTAAACGATATCCTAACCGCCATCGATAAGAAACAATACTGTGCAGCCGTATTCATTGACCTGGCCAAGGCTTTCGACTCTGTCAATCACCACATCCTCATCGGCAGCCTCGATAGCGTTGGTTTCTCAAATGATTGCCTCGCCTGGTTCACCAACTACTTCTCTGATAGAGTTCAGTGTGTCAAATCGGAGGGCCGGTTGTCCGGGCCTCTGGCAGTCTCTATGGGGGTGCCACAGGGTTAAATTCTTGGAACGACTCTCTTCTCTGTATACATCAATGATGTCGCTCTTGCTGCTGGTGAGTCTCTGATCCACCTCTACGCAGACAACACCATTGTGTATACTTCTGGCCCTTCTTTGGACACTGTGTTAACAACCCTCCAGACAAGCTTCAATGCCATACAACTCTGCTTCCGTGGCCTCCAATTGCTCTTAAATACAAGTAAAACTAAATGCATGCTCTTCAACCGATCGCTGCCTGCACCTGCCCGCCCATCCAGCATCACTACTCTGGACGGTTCTGACTTAGAATATGTGGACAACTACACATACCTAGGTGTCTGGTTAGACTGTAAACTCTCCTTCCAGACTCACATCAAACATCTCCAATCCAAAGTTAAATCAAGAATTGGCTTCCTATTTCGCAACAAAGCATCCTTCACTCATGCTGCCATACATACCCTTGTAAAACTGACCATCCTACCGATCCTCGACTTTGGCGATGTCATTTACAAAATACACTCCAATACCCTACTCAATAAATTGGATGCAGTCTATCACAGTGCCATCCGTTTTGTTACCAAAGCCCCATATACTACCCACCACTGCGACCTGTACGCTCTCGTTGGCTGGCCCTCGCTTCATACTCGTCGCCAAACCCACTGGCTCCAGGTCATCTACAAGACCCTGCTAGGTAAAGTACCCCCTTATCTCAGCTCGCTGGTCACCATAGCAGCACCCACCCGTAGCACGCGCTCCAGCAGGTATATCTCTCTGGTCACCCCCAAAACCAATTCTTCCTTTTGCCGCCTCTCCTTCCAGTTCTCTGCTGCCAATTCTCTGCTGCCAATGACCGGAATGAACTACAAAAATCTCTGAAACTGGAAACACTTATCTCCCTCACTAGCTTTAAGCACCAGCTGTCAGAGCAGCTCACAGATTACTGCACCTGTACATAGCCCATCTATAATTTAGCCCAAATAACTACCTCTCCCCCTCCTGTATTTATTTATTCATTTATTTTGCTCCTTTGCACCACATTATTTCTATCTCTACTTTGCACATTCTTCCACTACTAATCTACCATTCCAGTGTTTTACTTGCTATATTGTATTTACTTCGCCACCATGGCCTTTTTTGCCTTTACCTCCCTTATCTCACCTCATTTGCTCACATTGTATATAGACTTATTTTTCTACTGTATTATTGACTGTATGTTTGTTTTACTCCATGTGTAACTCTGTGTTGTTGTATGTGTCGAAATGCTTTGCTTTATCTTGGCCAGGTCGCAATTGTAAATGAGAACTTGTTCTCAACTTGCCTACCTGGTTAAATAAAGGTTAAATACATAAATTGTATAACGTCATACAAACGTTTTAGTGTGAGTGAACCTTCAAATGCATCCTGTCATTACAAAATATGTAAAAGGTATTTTAATATTATTATTTTTTTATTATTAAAATATTTAATTCTTTGTTTTCCTCAAATGAATGGGATGATGACGCAATGTTTGCGAGAGGGAGGGTATCTGATTTCATTGGTCCTCAACTCGTGGCTCAGACACTTCATTCAGGATAAATGGAGTTAGCCCTGAGTCATCCTGCCCTGGAACAGGTTAGTTCCGAAGCATTCATTGCCAGAGAAATGTAACTGGCTAAAAGGTTAGCCACTTTCGTAGTACCGGTTATCCTGAGTTAGGGTTGGGCAGTATCCAGATTTTGGGATTTACTGGGATTTACGGTCTTACCGGCTTAGTACACAAGGGGTGCCAAAAAACACAAAAAAGCCCATTGGGTGACTATTACCAGAATGCTAACAAAATTTGCACAAGTAATACATTTCAATGGAAGCTGCTATATATACTAACAAGCGCAAACGAAAATAAACAAATATCAAAGACGGGCAGCTCAAAGTTATACATAGGTATGTATAGGACTTACCGAATGTTCATTTTTTGTGAGTTTGGACATTATAAGTGAATTTGAATGAGAGACATTGTTCAAATTAACAAAGATGGACACATACTTGTCTGAAGGAAGAACGTCTCTGGAGCAGCATGTGTAGGCTACCTGCTGTGTCTGTGTGGGGTCTGGAGTCGCTAGGGCAACAGGGAGTTACCCCATAATGATCAAGTGAAAACATGTTTTTAGACATTTTTGCAAATGTATTAAAAATAAAAAACAGAAATACCTTTCTTACCTAGGTATTCAGACCCTTTGCTATGAGACTCGAAATTGACCTCAGGTTCATCCTGTTTCCGTTGATCATCCTTGAGACGTTTCTACAACTTAATTGGAGTCCACCTGTGGTAAATTCAATTGATTGGACATGATTTGGACAGACACACCTGTCTATATAAGGTCCCACAGTTGACAGTGCATGTCAGTGCAAAAACCAAGCCATGAAGTCAAAGGAATTGTCGGTAGAGCTCCGAGACAGGATTATGTCAAGGCACAGATCTGGGGAAGGGAACAAAAACAATTCTGCAGGATTGAAGGTCCCCAAAAACACAGTGACCTCCATCATTCTTAAATGGAATAAGTTTGGAACCATCAAGACTCTTCCTAGAGCTGTCCGCCTGGCCAACCTGAGCAATCGGGGGAGAAGGGCCTTGGTCAGGGAGGTGACCAAGAACCCGATGGTCACTCTGACTGAGCTCCAGAGTTCCTTTGTGGAGATGGAAGAACCTTCCAGAAGGACAACCATCTCTGCAACGCTCCACCAATCAGGCCTTTATGGTAGAGTGGCCAGACGGAAGCCACTCCTCGGTAAAAGGCACATGACGGCCCTCTTGGAGTTTTCCAAAAGGCACCTAAAGGACTCTCGGACCATGAGAAAGAAGATTATCTAGTCTGATGAAACCAAGATTGAACTCTTTGGCCTGAATGCCAAGGGTCACGTCTGGAGGAAACCTGGTACCATCCCTATGGTGACAGCATAGGTGTGGGGATGTTTTTTAGCGGCAGGGACTGGGAGATTAGTCAGGATCGAGGGCAAGATGAATGGAGAAAAGTACAGAGAGATCCTTGATGAAAACCTACCCCAGAGCACTCAGGACCTCAGACTAGGTCGAAGGTTCACCTTCCAATAGGACAATGAGCCTTGGCACACAGCCAAGACAACGCAGGCTTGGCTTCAGAACAAGTCTCTGAATGTTCTTGAGTGGCCAAGCCAGAGCCCGGACTTGAACCCGATCGAACATCTCTGGAGAGACCTGAAAATAGCTGTGCAGCAACGCTCCCCATCCAACCTGACAGAGCTTGAGGATCTGCTGATAAGAATGAGAGAAACTCCCCAACTACAGGTGTGCCGAGCTTGTAGCGTCATACCCAAGAAGACTCAAAGCTGTAATTGCTGCCAAAGGTGCTTCAACAAAGTACTGAGTAAAGGGTCTGAATACTTATGTAAATGTACTAATTTCTAAAAAACTTTTTTTTATTTGTTTTTATGGGGTATTGTGTGTCAATTTTATGAGGGGGGAAAATGATTGAATGAATTTCAGTGTAAGGCTGTAACGTAACAAAATGTGGAAAAAGTAAAGGGGTCTGAATATTTTCCGAAGGCACTGTATTTTTTTTAGGGGGTAGATCAGCTTTAGTATTGCAGATAGTGGCTTCCATCAATCTAATTGTTTGCATCATTTCCAATCCAACATATTTTCGTGGGTAAATATATATGAAATTACATACTTTAAAAATATATTTGCCTTTATTATTTTCCCCTAACCCTACCCACCCCTCCCCTAATTGGAGAAAACTAATGGACAACAACACTTAGGCTTCTACTTCCAGCTTATACATACTATATACATTTTACGGACAGTTATTTTGTTTTTAGTCCCATCCTTCAGCTTCACTCAACCCCTCCCATCTATATCTCTTCGGGAGTGAAATCCAGCCAATGCAATTTAGATGAAGTTTGACTGAAGTTAAAATAGTTCAGCCCAAATAAAATCTATCTTTTTACCATGCTCTTGATGAATTATATAAAGCCTTATTTTGGGTGGCCAGTGGACAGTTTGTGTAGACTGGCAGTAGCCAGACTGTCTGTAGACTTCCACAGGAAATGAGGTCAGCACCAAATGCACTCCACAAGTTGTGATGTCATTAGGAAGGGATCAGAGACATTGTAAGGACAAAAGGTTACCAGATGGGCAAATCTCTGAGCCCAGAGCTCCAACTTGCATATTTATGTGACAAACAGTCTTTCTCATATCCCTTGTTTGAATTATTTTTGTTGTTGTTAATCTTTCTTCTTCCTTTATTTACTTGGAATAGACGTCAAGTGCTGACACTCCAAAGCTGTTTTATTCTTGGGTTGTCGCTTGACGGATGTTTTCTTTGCATTACGAGGATTGAGGATAGCTTCGAGGCACTCAGCCCTCTTGGCCTGACTGTTTGAACTGTAGAAGAGAAGAGAGATTCAATAAGCCCAGCAGACACCTGCCATGCCTGCCCCCAGTGCCCCCTTTCCCTTTGCGTGGGTCACAAAACAGCAACTCTTTACTTGTGGTATACTCCTGCAGGCCTCCAAGGTGTTGGAGAGAAGGGGGTGGGAGGAGCAGAAGGGGGTTGGAGGAGCAGAAGGGGGTTGGAGATGGGAGTGAGAGGAGCAGAAGGGGGTTGGAGGAGTAAGGGGTGGGGGGAGAAGAAGGGGGTGAGAAGGAGCAGAAGGGGGTCGGAGGAGAAAAGGGGGATGGAAAGAAGGGGTGGGAGGAAGAGAAGAACAATTTATGTGTCTTTAGCTGTGGTTTTTGTATTAACTCAGGAAAAAAAGAAACGTCCTCTCACTGTCAACTGTGTTTATTTTCAGCAAACTTAACATGTGTAAATATTTGTATGAACATAACAAGATTCAACAACTGAGACATAAGCTGAACAAGTTCCACAGACATGTGACTAACAGAAATGGAATAATGTGTCCCTGAACAAAGGGGGGGTCAAAATCAAAAGTAACAGTCAGTATCTGGTATGGCCACCAGCTGCATTAAGTACTGTAGTGCATCTCCTCCTCATGGACTGCACCAGATTTTCCAGTTCTTGCTGTGAGATGTTACCCAACTCTTCCACCAAGGCACCTGCAAGTTCCCAGACATTTCTGGAGGGAATGGCCCTAGCCCTCACCCTCCGATCCAACATGTCCTTGACGTGCTCAATGGGATTGAGATCCGGGCTCTTCGCTGGCCATGGCAGAACACTGACATTCCTGTCTTGCAGGAAATCACGCACAGAACGAGCAGTATGGCTGGTGGTATTGTCATGCTGGAGGGTCTTGTCAGGATGAGCCTGCAGGAAGGGTACCACATGAGGGAGGAGGATGTCTTCCCTATAACGCACAGCTAAGTCCGATGATGCTGTGACAACAATCTAAGTCCGATGATGCTGTGACACATCACCCCAGACCATGACGGACCTTCGACGATAAACTCGAATCCGACCATCACCCCTGGTGAGACAAAACCGCGATTCGTCATTGAGTACTTTTTGCCAGTCCTGTCTGGTACAGCGATGGTGGGTTTGTGTCCATAGGCGACGTTGTTGCTGGTGATGTCTGGTGAAGACCTGCCTTACAACAGGCCTACAAGCCCTCAGTCCAGCCTCTCAGCCTATTGCAGACAGTCTGAGCATTGATGGAGGGATTGTGCGTTCCTGGTATAACTCAGGCAGTTGTTGTTGCCATCCTGTACCTGTCCCGCAGGTGTGATGTTCGGATGTGCCGATCCTGTGCAGGTGTTGTTACACGTGGTCTGCCACTGCGAGAATGATCAGCTGTCCATCTTGTCTCCCTGTAGCGCTGTCTTAGACGTCTTACAGTACGGACATTGCAATTCATTGCCCTGGCCACATCTGCAGTCATCATGCCTCCTTGCAGCATGCCTAAGGTACGTTCACGCAGATGAGCAGGGACCCTGGGCATCTTTCTTTTGGTATTTTTCAGAGTCAGTAGAAAGGCCTCTTTAGTATCCTACGTTTTCATAACTGTGACCTTAATTGCCTACCATCTGAAAGCTGTTAGTATCTTAACTACCATTCCGCAGGTGCATGTTCATTAATTGTTTTTGGTTCATTGAACAAGCATGGGAAACAGTGTTTAAACCCATGACAATGAAGATCTGTGAAGTTATTTGGATTTTTACGAATTATCTTTGAAAGACAGGGTCCTGAAAAAGGGACGTATATATATATATATACACACACAGTGCATTCAGAAAGTGTTCAGACCCCTTGACTTTTTGCATATTTTGTTACGTTACAGCATTATTCAAAAATGTATTACATCTTTTTTTTGTCATCAATCTACACACAGTACCCCATAATGACGAAGCAAAAACAAGTTTAGATTCATTAGGATCTCTCTGTACTTTACTTTGGTCATCTTTCCCTCGATCCTGACTAGTCCCTGTCACTGAAAAACATCCCCACAGCGTGATGCTACCACCACCATGCTTCACCATAGGGATGGTGCCAGGTTTCCTCCAGACGTGATGTTCGGCATTCAGACCAAAGAGTTCAGTCTTGGTTTCATCAGACCAGAGAATAATGCCGAAATGTTTTGGTACCCTTCCGCAGAGCTGTGCCTCGACACAATCCTGTCTCGGAGCTCTACAGACAATTCCTTCAACCTCATGGCTTGGTTTTTGCTCTGACATGCACTGTCAACTGTGGGACCTTATATAGACACGTGTGCGTTTCCAAATCATGTCTAATCAATTTCATTTACCACAATCAAGTTTTAGAAACATCTTAAGGATGATCAACGGAAACAGGATGCACCTGAGCTCAATTTCGAGTCTTATAGCAAAGGGTCTGAATACTTATGTAAATAAGGTATCTGTTTTTTGAATACATTTGCAAAAATTTCTAAAAACCGGTTTGCCTTGTCATTATGGGGTATTGATGAGGGAAAAAAATAATTTAATCAATTTTAGAATATGACTGTAATGTAACAAAATGTGGAAAATTCAAGGGGTCTGAATACTTTCCGAATTAATGTGTATTTGTATATATATGTATGTTAATGTTTTTAAATGCATGTTAATTGTAAAAAAAAAAAAATCTGTAATATCTTTTCCATTGTGTCTGACCCCAGGAAGACTAGCTGTCGCCATTGGTGTCGTCTAATGGGGGATCCTCATAAAATAAAATATTCTAAAAGGGGGTGGGAGGAGGAAAAGGGCGTGGGAGTTGTAGATTGAGAAGGGGGTGGGAGGAGGAGAGTTTAAGTAGGGGGTTGAGCCATGGAACCCCCAGCATGTGGGAGAGGATGTGTGGATTATTCCCAGCAACAAAAGCCATTAGTCCCTGGAAGGACTTCAGAGGCTGCAGCTATTTAATCTACAGATTGGGAAGTATGTGAGTCCTTGGGGCCAGGCCAACCACTGCTTTCCTACCATTTGCCCCTATAAAAACAACAGAGGTGGCTGAGGAGAGTAGGGGGAGGCAGGGGGGCATTATAGGAGTAATACACCCCAAACCACTAAGTCCTATGATTTACATTGTTAAATTACACCAATATGTGAGAACAATATTTTTTGTGAACAAGGTTTGTCGTTATAACAAGAGTGGAAGCAACATGTGAAAATGGTTGTGGAAATCTGTTGCAGCTCAAGTCGACTACAAAACCCACAATGCAATAATACCAAAGTCAGTATCAGCATGTGAAGTCACTAGCTAGCTGTAAAACCAACTAAACAAACTGCACTATCAATTTATGAGCCTACAATCTCACCATGTTGAACCTGCAGTTCTTCTGAGTCGGCGCACAAAGTGCAGATGTTGCTATGGCAACCACGCCCTTCCCCACCTGTTTCCCACAGACACACAGGGTGCATTACCTGATGGTACTTGGAGGAGAAACAGTTGAATAATTTGGTCCACTGTTTATATTGAGCACATCAAAGTGAAATATCTACGTTGTTATGAGGATATAAAAGGATGGATGTGTTCTAGACAGTATGTCCATTCCATCTATTGGCTGATTTGGTGATCTGGAGTACAGGTAATTGTTTAACAAAAGTTTTGAAATGTGATAGGATATAACACACTATCTCCAGTGACGAGGACATTATAGGTATGATGAATTCCAACACCATTTCCTGAAAGGACCACTTAGAAGTTGAAAATGTGTTATTTTACCCATTGATAAAACATAGACTTTAACCAAATTGACAGGAGTTTCATGATTTTTATTTCTGGGGGTGGATTATCCCTTTATGTCCTTCAACTGGGATACAGGGGAAAGAGTTGGGGGGAGAAAGGGGGCTGGGATGGAGTTTTTGTATCCATATACAGGGACTCAGGGAGGCTATAGGGCAGGAAACCTAAGATTAACAAGTCAAGAAAGAACAGGTCTTGCCTGGTCTGGTCCAAGTAAGGGAGGTTCTGATCACACAAATCTGTGTGACTATGTGCACAGAGACTGAGAGTACAATTTACCTTTGCAAAGAGAACACCGTTTACACTTAGTCAGGGAGCTGCCAGACTTACACCAGCCTCTGTCACAGTGGGTGGCAAATGAGTTGAATAGCCTATTTAGTTTGTTTTGGTATATATTTAATATTTTGTGGTGTCTGTCTGTAGAATCACCATGGTAAAGCTGTTAAAGGCTCTGGTATGTGGAGGCACTGTGTGTGTCCTCTCCTGATGCTGAGACAAGAGGAGGAGAAGGAAAAAAAGGAGGGGAGAGCAATGATAATGGAGGGGAAAGAGGGGAGGAAGAGGAGAGAGCAAGGATAATGGAGGGGAAAGAAAGGAGGAAGAGGAGGAGGGGAGAGAAGAAAGAGGGGGAGGAGGAACAGTAAATTGGAAACATCAATGGGGACAGCAGGGAGCTATTTAGCTTAGAAACACTCCCACACTGGTTAAAAACAACTCGTTGTCTAGAGCGGATGGAATGACATGAGAAAGTTGTAAAACTGAAACTTTGAAAACACTGAAATGACTGTGAATGGCCACTGTGGATAGAACTCCTTCAGCACAAATCATTTGAGGAAAAGTTAACTGCAGGCTCAGCTCTGTCCCTGTTTGACTTTGGAATGACCTAATTAAGGTGTGTGTGTGTTTGTGTGTCTGTACGTGCATACACTTGTGTGAGTGTCTCTGTGAGTGTTTGTCCGCCCATTATCTCCCCATCACGTCTTGGCCACGTCACCCTGTTCCGAAGGGGAGTTTCAGGAAGGGCATGGCCCTTTGAATCGGCTGGTTGTGCGTCCCTTAGCAGCGCTCTCAGACCCAGCTGGACATAGCAGGAATACTCGACTCACCACGTGGGCAAATAAGGACATTTCTACTGGTAGATTCCACAGTTTTTAGGGTATTATTGTGGACTGGTTTGTTGTACCCAACGTAGTGGAGAGGGTATTGATAGTGCATCTGGATGGTTTGTTGTACCCCACGTAGTGGAGAGGGTATTGATAGTGCATCTGGATGGTTTGTTGTACCCCACGTAGTGCAGAGGGTATTGATAGTGCATCTGGATGGTTTGTTGTACCCCACGTAGTGGAGAGGGTATTGATAGCGCATCTGGATGGTTTGTTGTACCCCACGTAGTGGAGAGGGTATTGATAGTGCATCTGGATGGTTTGTTGTACCCCACGTAGTGGAGAGGGTATTGATAGCGCATCTGGATGGTTTGTTGTACCCCACGTAGTGGAGAGGGTATTTTTTTTATTTTATTTTTTTTTATTTTTATTTTTTTTTTATTTTTTTTTTGGGGGGTGGATCAGCTTAATATTGCGGAAAGAATGTTGCTTCCAATGTAATTGTCTGCATCATTTCCAATCCCCCATATTTTTTTGGGTAAATATATATATCCATACACGCATGCATACATATATACATATATACATACACATACCTATATAGACATACATACTTTTTTAAAGAATATACCTTTATTATTATTCCCCGCAACCCTACCACCGCTCCCCCAATTGGAGTAAACTAATAAACACTTCTGCTTTTACCTTCAATTTATACATCTTATACCTATTTTACAGACACAGACTACTTTATAATAGTTCTCTCTTGTTTGTTCTTAGTCCTTCCTCTATTTCTGTTGTCCATCCAATTTTATTTCCACTTGTAACTGTGCTATTTCACAAAAGCTCCGCACCTATACACATTTCACAGATCCCGTATGCCCTACATTGTTTATCTTGTTATTAGTCCCACCCTTCAGTTCCACTCAACCCTTCCCATCTATCTTCCAACATCATCCATTTCGGATTTTTATTTGCCATATATTTTTCAACTGTGCTGTGATGCTTCACAAAAGATTTGAACCTTCCTATTCTCATAGCTTCTACAGATTGTAAATTAAAAATAAACATTTTTGCTAAAATAATTATTATATTATTGATTGATTGACTATGGCTTTTCAAATCCCCCAGTATTGCTATCTGTAGCGTTAGTTCTAGGCAAATGTTGCAATTCTTCAGCCATTCCTGGACCTGTGACCAAAAACGAGCTACATATGGACAATACCAAAATAAATGATCTAATGACTCTGCCTCCTCACAACAGAATCTGCAGAGCTGGGAAGATTGTATACCCCATATATATAACATTCTATTAGTTGCAAGAATTTTGTACAGTAATTTAAATTGAAAAATTCGAAGTTTTGAATCCGGCGTTGTTTTGCGTATCAATTCATAAACCATGTGCCATGGAATGGGTACATCGAAAATCTCTTCCCAACTATTTTGCAATTTATATGGCACAGCTGTCAGTTTTTTGGTCCTTAAATGAAATTGGTATATGTTTTTATTTATCACACTTTTCTTTAACCATTTATGTTCTTTAATACAGGGCCGACATACAAGTTCCTTACTTTTTTCCCCTTCTACTTGCCTCTTCCATTTTTGTGGTAATGCTGCAATTAATTGGTTGTAATTTTGGGTAGAGCAGACATTTCCATATGTCTGTGTTAGCTGCATGTGTGACATAACTCCACCAGTCCTATTTATGATATCATTCACAAAAATTATACCTTTTTTAAACATTTCTTCGATAAATACAGTTTTTTTTATCAATTACTATATTTGAATTTAACCACAATATTTGTTGTACTATTTGTTCCGTCCTTTCAGGTGGATTAAACTGAAATTGCAACCAACTTTCTAAGGCTTGTTTAAAAAATAAGGATATTTTGGAGATTATTTCCTTTTCAAACAACCGAAAGTGAGCAGGTGTAATCTGAATAAAGGGAAAAAGGCCCTTCTTGAACATAGGATGAGACATTCGTACCAATTTACTAGAGAACCAGTTTGGATTTAAGTATAACTTTTGTATGACTGATGCCTTTAGTGAGAGGTCTAATGCTTTAATATTTAATAATTTCTGCCCTCCGAATTCATATTCGTTATATAAATAAGCCCTTTTAATTTTATCTGGCTTGCCGTTCCAAATAAAATGGAATATTTTTTGTTCATATAATTTAAAAAGCAGGTCACTAGGTGTAGGCAAAACCATAAGCAAATAGGTAAACTGTGATATGACTAAAGAGTTAATCAGGGTGATTTTTCCACAAATAGACAAGTATTTTCCTTTCCATGGTAGCAAGATCTTATCTATTTTTGCTAACTTTCTATAAAAATTTATTGGAGTGAGATCATTTCTTTCTTTTGGGATTTTTATACCGAGTATGTCCACATCTCCGTCAGACCATTTAATTGGTAAACTACATGGCAATATAAAATGTGTATTTTTTAGTGATCCAATACGTAATATGGTACATTTATCATAATTTGGTTTTAATCCAGAGAGGATAGCAAAGGTATCTAGATCCTCTATGAGGCCGTGGAGAGACTCTAGTTGTGGTTTTAAAAGAAAACATGAATCATCAGCGTACAATGACACCTTAGTTTTTAAGCCACGGATTTCTAATCCATTAATATTAATGTTTGATCTAATTTTAACAGCTAACATTTCGATGGCAATAATAAATAGATATGCCGATAGTGGACAACCTTGTTTTACTCCTCTAGATAGTTTAAAACTTTCTGAGATGTAGCCATTATTTACTATTTTACACCTAGGGTTACTATACATAATTTTAACCCATTTTATAAGAGATTCCCCAAAATTGAAATATTCTAGGCATTTATATATAAACTCCAGTCGTACTTTATCAAAAGCCTTTTCAAAATCAGCTATGAAAACCAGACCTGGTGTCCCCGATATTTCATAGTGTTCTATTGTTTCCAGTACTTGCCTTATATTATCTCCAATGTATCGTCCATGTAAAAAACCTGTCTGATTAGGATGAATAATATCTGACAAAACTTTTTTTATTCTATGCGCCAAGCATTTTGCTAGGATTTTTGCATCACAACACTGAAGTGTAAGAGGTCTCCAATTTTTTAATTGGACTGGATCTTTATATATACCACTTGGGTCCTGTTTCAGTAATAACGATATCAGACCTTCTTGTTGCGTGTCTGATAATCTACCATTTATATAGGAGTGGTTAAAACAAGCTAATAATGGTCCTTTGAGTATATCAAAAAAAGTTTTGTATACTTCCACTGGTATGCCATCCAGCCCTGGAGTTTTCCCATCCTTAAAGGCCCCAATTGCATCAAGCAGTTCCTCCTCTGTAATTTGGCCTTCACATGAGTCTTTCTGTACAGATGTTAATTTTACATTATTAATAGGAAAAAAATCCATACAATTAGTTTCAGTTAGTGGAGATGGAGGAGCCTGAAACGAAAACATATTCTTAAAGTACTTTACTTCCTCTTTCAAAATATCATTTGGTGAATCATGCGTGACTCCATCATTTGTAACAAGTTTTAATACATTTTTTTTGGTAGCATTTCTATATTGAAGATTGAAAAAGAATTTGGTGCATTTTTCCCCATATTCCATCCAGTTCGCTTTATTTTTATAATATATTACACTGGATCTTTCTTGAATAAGTTCCTCCATTTCTTTTTGTTTTTCCTCTAACTTATTCTGTGCCTCTATGGTACTGTTTTTATTGCTATCTAACTGTACTGTTAGTCCTTCAATTTCCTTTGTTAATATGGACTCTTTTGATCTAAATTCCCTTTGTTTTATAGATGAGTACTGAATTGCATGGCCTCTAAAGGCACACTTAAAAGTGTCCCATACAATAAGGGGATCTGCTGTACCTATGTTATGTCTGAAAAAGTCAGTTATAAAATCTTCTGTCCTAGTTCTAAACAATTTATCATCTAGTAGACTTTGATTAAATTTCCAATATCCTCGCCCACGTGGAAATTCTGTAAGAGAAATATATATGCCAATTATGTGATGATCCGACCGCATTCTGTCCCCTATCAACACTTTTTTAACTTTTGGTGCCAGAGAGAATGGTATAAGAAAGTAGTCAATACGACTAGCTTGATTCAGCCTCCGCCATGTATATCTCACTAAATCAGGGTATTTAAGTCTCCATATATCCACTAATTCCAATATATCCATGACATTCATGATTTCCTTAAGTGCCTGAGGGTGATAGTTTGTAGTGTGATTTCCTTTCCGGTCTATAGAGGTATTTAAGACCGTATTAAAATCTCCCACTATAATAATAGAGTCTAGTGTTGCTTGTAGAGTTGATAA
Source organism: Salvelinus namaycush (assembly GCF_016432855.1). Taxonomy (NCBI): domain Eukaryota; kingdom Metazoa; phylum Chordata; class Actinopteri; order Salmoniformes; family Salmonidae; genus Salvelinus; species Salvelinus namaycush. The sequence continues at coordinate 33,722,561 of NC_052324.1, read as the reverse complement.
ATTCTTATATATATTTTCAAAGAAGCTTGGATCATCATTATTCGGACCGTATAGGTTAACAAGCCATATTTGTTTATTGTCCAATAACATATTTAAAATAATCCATCTACCTTGAGGATCTGTTTGGACAATTTGCACATTTGGATCAAAATTATTGTTAATTAAAACCATCACCCCTTTTGAATTTCTTTGCCCATGGGAGAAATATATTTTGCCCCCCCAGTTCTTTTTCCACAAAACTTCATCTAAAACTGTTGAATGGGTTTCCTGTAAACAATAGATATTATAATCCTTCTCTTTTAGCCAGGTAAATACTGATCGTCTTTTCTTATTATCTGCTAAGCCATTACAATTGTAACTGGCTATACTTATTTCACCACTTACCATAATGAGACACACCTTTCATTCTTTTAATCAGAATATATTTTTGTAAACGTACTATTAAAAAGTAACATAATGATTGAGTGTCTATATAGTTGTACCATGATATTTGCATTTCTACTAAGTAAACCTCCAATTGGTCCCTACTATTCCACCCGCTAAAAGGCCTCATCTCGAGATGGCTTGTCATCCCAATGCCCGGTAGACCACCCTCGACCCCCTGTATCCCATAGCCCTGAACCGACTGGGATCCATTCTTTGAAAAGAGCATACAGTGCCATTTACCGAATTGAAGAAGATCAATTACCATATGCATTTCCATTGCCCTCACCTCGATTTGTATTATATATATCTGTGGATCATCCTCTATTGTCCCTAACATCTTTTACTTCTTCCTTCGCAACAGTTGTGGGATACACACATACACCCACACACACTCAGCCCTTACCCCCACACAACCATAAGCTCACTTTCTCAACAATTGCACCATCCCAGAGCTCAACTCAAGATGGGTCATGATTTACAAATGCACTTGCAGTTGCAGCTGCATGAGAAGGCCTGCAAGACCGCACAAAAAATTAGCAAAAATTGAGAGATTTATTTACCATTGTCATATCCTAGATAATGGAGGTCAAATGTACACCTTATTCCTGAAACACCCACAATACGGCCACCCGTCATGACCATGTCCCCACGCATCTCCATGCAGTCCGACTTTGATTTTGTGCCGCCAGGGCCACAATAATATACCCCCTCTCTGAATGTCCGAGTGTGACCCCCTCCCCATGGGTTACTGCAGCTAGTGTTGCCAGCACTGCCACTACCTGGGTGGGGGCACCCCACCGGAATCCCCACCGGCTAGGTACAAGGTCGTCATGGTTCTCATTAGCAGCTTTGAGAATTTCCTTGTATATTATGCTCTCCCTTTATGGGGCTTTGGCTTTGCAGGACCAACCCTGCCAAGCAGGCTCAGAATCTTGAGGGGGCAGTGCTGCTCTTGGTCTCTGACCTCATTTTAGCTGCATACAGACCGCTTACAGCGGGCACATATAACAGTTAGGGACTTCTCCTTAGTATCTGGGTCATTCAGGTGGGTGTCTAGGGTATAGTGCCATGGACCGTACCATTAAAATAGGATAATAAATAATTAGATATAATTTATAAAAAAATAAATAAAAAATGTAGTTCTCCATGATAGGACAATAAATAAATAAGACGTATAATTCATTATAAAAGTATATCCATCATCTTAACAACATTGAAAGCCCTCTCATACCCGGCTCACAGCAATACATTGGCTCTGGGATATGCAACCAACCAGCGGATGGAATGACATGAGAAAGTTGTAAAACTGAAACTTTGAAAACACTGAAATGACTGTGAATGGCCACTGTGGATAGAACTCCTTCAGCACAAATCATTTGAGGAAAAGTTAACTGCAGGCTCAGCTCTGTCCCTGTTTGACTTTGGAATGACCTAATTAAGGTGTGTGTGTGTTTGTGTGTCTGTACGTGCATACACTTGTGTGAGTGTCTCTGTGAGTGTTTGTCCGCCCATTATCTCCCCATCACGTCTTGGCCACGTCACCCTGTTCCGAAGGGGAGTTTCAGGAAGGGCATGGCCCTTTGAATCGGCTGGTTGTGCGTCCCTTAGCAGCGCTCTCAGACCCAGCTGGACATAGCAGGAATACTCGACTCACCACGTGGGCAAATAAGGACATTTCTACTGGTAGATTCCACAGTTTTTAGGGTATTATTGTGGACTGGTTTGTTGTACCCAACGTAGTGGAGAGGGTATTGATAGTGCATCTGGATGGTTTGTTGTACCCCACGTAGTGGAGAGGGTATTGATAGTGCATCTGGATGGTTTGTTGTACCCCACGTAGTGCAGAGGGTATTGATAGTGCATCTGGATGGTTTGTTGTACCCCACGTAGTGGAGAGGGTATTGATAGCGCATCTGGATGGTTTGTTGTACCCCACGTAGTGGAGAGGGTATTGATAGTGCATCTGGATGGTTTGTTGTACCCCACGTAGTGGAGAGGGTATTGATAGCGCATCTGGATGGTTTGTTGTACCCCACGTAGTGGAGAGGGTATTTTTTTTATTTTATTTTTTTTTATTTTTATTTTTTTTTTATTTTTTTTTTGGGGGGTGGATCAGCTTAATATTGCGGAAAGAATGTTGCTTCCAATGTAATTGTCTGCATCATTTCCAATCCCCCATATTTTTTTGGGTAAATATATATATCCATACACGCATGCATACATATATACATATATACATACACATACCTATATAGACATACATACTTTTTTAAAGAATATACCTTTATTATTATTCCCCGCAACCCTACCACCGCTCCCCCAATTGGAGTAAACTAATAAACACTTCTGCTTTTACCTTCAATTTATACATCTTATACCTATTTTACAGACACAGACTACTTTATAATAGTTCTCTCTTGTTTGTTCTTAGTCCTTCCTCTATTTCTGTTGTCCATCCAATTTTATTTCCACTTGTAACTGTGCTATTTCACAAAAGCTCCGCACCTATACACATTTCACAGATCCCGTATGCCCTACATTGTTTATCTTGTTATTAGTCCCACCCTTCAGTTCCACTCAACCCTTCCCATCTATCTTCCAACATCATCCATTTCGGATTTTTATTTGCCATATATTTTTCAACTGTGCTGTGATGCTTCACAAAAGATTTGAACCTTCCTATTCTCATAGCTTCTACAGATTGTAAATTAAAAATAAACATTTTTGCTAAAATAATTATTATATTATTGATTGATTGACTATGGCTTTTCAAATCCCCCAGTATTGCTATCTGTAGCGTTAGTTCTAGGCAAATGTTGCAATTCTTCAGCCATTCCTGGACCTGTGACCAAAAACGAGCTACATATGGACAATACCAAAATAAATGATCTAATGACTCTGCCTCCTCACAACAGAATCTGCAGAGCTGGGAAGATTGTATACCCCATATATATAACATTCTATTAGTTGCAAGAATTTTGTACAGTAATTTAAATTGAAAAATTCGAAGTTTTGAATCCGGCGTTGTTTTGCGTATCAATTCATAAACCATGTGCCATGGAATGGGTACATCGAAAATCTCTTCCCAACTATTTTGCAATTTATATGGCACAGCTGTCAGTTTTTTGGTCCTTAAATGAAATTGGTATATGTTTTTATTTATCACACTTTTCTTTAACCATTTATGTTCTTTAATACAGGGCCGACATACAAGTTCCTTACTTTTTTCCCCTTCTACTTGCCTCTTCCATTTTTGTGGTAATGCTGCAATTAATTGGTTGTAATTTTGGGTAGAGCAGACATTTCCATATGTCTGTGTTAGCTGCATGTGTGACATAACTCCACCAGTCCTATTTATGATATCATTCACAAAAATTATACCTTTTTTAAACATTTCTTCGATAAATACAGTTTTTTTTATCAATTACTATATTTGAATTTAACCACAATATTTGTTGTACTATTTGTTCCGTCCTTTCAGGTGGATTAAACTGAAATTGCAACCAACTTTCTAAGGCTTGTTTAAAAAATAAGGATATTTTGGAGATTATTTCCTTTTCAAACAACCGAAAGTGAGCAGGTGTAATCTGAATAAAGGGAAAAAGGCCCTTCTTGAACATAGGATGAGACATTCGTACCAATTTACTAGAGAACCAGTTTGGATTTAAGTATAACTTTTGTATGACTGATGCCTTTAGTGAGAGGTCTAATGCTTTAATATTTAATAATTTCTGCCCTCCGAATTCATATTCGTTATATAAATAAGCCCTTTTAATTTTATCTGGCTTGCCGTTCCAAATAAAATGGAATATTTTTTGTTCATATAATTTAAAAAGCAGGTCACTAGGTGTAGGCAAAACCATAAGCAAATAGGTAAACTGTGATATGACTAAAGAGTTAATCAGGGTGATTTTTCCACAAATAGACAAGTATTTTCCTTTCCATGGTAGCAAGATCTTATCTATTTTTGCTAACTTTCTATAAAAATTTATTGGAGTGAGATCATTTCTTTCTTTTGGGATTTTTATACCGAGTATGTCCACATCTCCGTCAGACCATTTAATTGGTAAACTACATGGCAATATAAAATGTGTATTTTTTAGTGATCCAATACGTAATATGGTACATTTATCATAATTTGGTTTTAATCCAGAGAGGATAGCAAAGGTATCTAGATCCTCTATGAGGCCGTGGAGAGACTCTAGTTGTGGTTTTAAAAGAAAACATGAATCATCAGCGTACAATGACACCTTAGTTTTTAAGCCACGGATTTCTAATCCATTAATATTAATGTTTGATCTAATTTTAACAGCTAACATTTCGATGGCAATAATAAATAGATATGCCGATAGTGGACAACCTTGTTTTACTCCTCTAGATAGTTTAAAACTTTCTGAGATGTAGCCATTATTTACTATTTTACACCTAGGGTTACTATACATAATTTTAACCCATTTTATAAGAGATTCCCCAAAATTGAAATATTCTAGGCATTTATATATAAACTCCAGTCGTACTTTATCAAAAGCCTTTTCAAAATCAGCTATGAAAACCAGACCTGGTGTCCCCGATATTTCATAGTGTTCTATTGTTTCCAGTACTTGCCTTATATTATCTCCAATGTATCGTCCATGTAAAAAACCTGTCTGATTAGGATGAATAATATCTGACAAAACTTTTTTTATTCTATGCGCCAAGCATTTTGCTAGGATTTTTGCATCACAACACTGAAGTGTAAGAGGTCTCCAATTTTTTAATTGGACTGGATCTTTATATATACCACTTGGGTCCTGTTTCAGTAATAACGATATCAGACCTTCTTGTTGCGTGTCTGATAATCTACCATTTATATAGGAGTGGTTAAAACAAGCTAATAATGGTCCTTTGAGTATATCAAAAAAAGTTTTGTATACTTCCACTGGTATGCCATCCAGCCCTGGAGTTTTCCCATCCTTAAAGGCCCCAATTGCATCAAGCAGTTCCTCCTCTGTAATTTGGCCTTCACATGAGTCTTTCTGTACAGATGTTAATTTTACATTATTAATAGGAAAAAAATCCATACAATTAGTTTCAGTTAGTGGAGATGGAGGAGCCTGAAACGAAAACATATTCTTAAAGTACTTTACTTCCTCTTTCAAAATATCATTTGGTGAATCATGCGTGACTCCATCATTTGTAACAAGTTTTAATACATTTTTTTTGGTAGCATTTCTATATTGAAGATTGAAAAAGAATTTGGTGCATTTTTCCCCATATTCCATCCAGTTCGCTTTATTTTTATAATATATTACACTGGATCTTTCTTGAATAAGTTCCTCCATTTCTTTTTGTTTTTCCTCTAACTTATTCTGTGCCTCTATGGTACTGTTTTTATTGCTATCTAACTGTACTGTTAGTCCTTCAATTTCCTTTGTTAATATGGACTCTTTTGATCTAAATTCCCTTTGTTTTATAGATGAGTACTGAATTGCATGGCCTCTAAAGGCACACTTAAAAGTGTCCCATACAATAAGGGGATCTGCTGTACCTATGTTATGTCTGAAAAAGTCAGTTATAAAATCTTCTGTCCTAGTTCTAAACAATTTATCATCTAGTAGACTTTGATTAAATTTCCAATATCCTCGCCCACGTGGAAATTCTGTAAGAGAAATATATATGCCAATTATGTGATGATCCGACCGCATTCTGTCCCCTATCAACACTTTTTTAACTTTTGGTGCCAGAGAGAATGGTATAAGAAAGTAGTCAATACGACTAGCTTGATTCAGCCTCCGCCATGTATATCTCACTAAATCAGGGTATTTAAGTCTCCATATATCCACTAATTCCAATATATCCATGACATTCATGATTTCCTTAAGTGCCTGAGGGTGATAGTTTGTAGTGTGATTTCCTTTCCGGTCTATAGAGGTATTTAAGACCGTATTAAAATCTCCCACTATAATAATAGAGTCTAGTGTTGCTTGTAGAGTTGATAAATTCTTATATATATTTTCAAAGAAGCTTGGATCATCATTATTCGGACCGTATAGGTTAACAAGCCATATTTGTTTATTGTCCAATAACATATTTAAAATAATCCATCTACCTTGAGGATCTGTTTGGACAATTTGCACATTTGGATCAAAATTATTGTTAATTAAAACCATCACCCCTTTTGAATTTCTTTGCCCATGGGAGAAATATATTTTGCCCCCCCAGTTCTTTTTCCACAAAACTTCATCTAAAACTGTTGAATGGGTTTCCTGTAAACAATAGATATTATAATCCTTCTCTTTTAGCCAGGTAAATACTGATCGTCTTTTCTTATTATCTGCTAAGCCATTACAATTGTAACTGGCTATACTTATTTCACCACTTACCATAATGAGACACACCTTTCATTCTTTTAATCAGAATATATTTTTGTAAACGTACTATTAAAAAGTAACATAATGATTGAGTGTCTATATAGTTGTACCATGATATTTGCATTTCTACTAAGTAAACCTCCAATTGGTCCCTACTATTCCACCCGCTAAAAGGCCTCATCTCGAGATGGCTTGTCATCCCAATGCCCGGTAGACCACCCTCGACCCCCTGTATCCCATAGCCCTGAACCGACTGGGATCCATTCTTTGAAAAGAGCATACAGTGCCATTTACCGAATTGAAGAAGATCAATTACCATATGCATTTCCATTGCCCTCACCTCGATTTGTATTATATATATCTGTGGATCATCCTCTATTGTCCCTAACATCTTTTACTTCTTCCTTCGCAACAGTTGTGGGATACACACATACACCCACACACACTCAGCCCTTACCCCCACACAACCATAAGCTCACTTTCTCAACAATTGCACCATCCCAGAGCTCAACTCAAGATGGGTCATGATTTACAAATGCACTTGCAGTTGCAGCTGCATGAGAAGGCCTGCAAGACCGCACAAAAAATTAGCAAAAATTGAGAGATTTATTTACCATTGTCATATCCTAGATAATGGAGGTCAAATGTACACCTTATTCCTGAAACACCCACAATACGGCCACCCGTCATGACCATGTCCCCACGCATCTCCATGCAGTCCGACTTTGATTTTGTGCCGCCAGGGCCACAATAATATACCCCCTCTCTGAATGTCCGAGTGTGACCCCCTCCCCATGGGTTACTGCAGCTAGTGTTGCCAGCACTGCCACTACCTGGGTGGGGGCACCCCACCGGAATCCCCACCGGCTAGGTACAAGGTCGTCATGGTTCTCATTAGCAGCTTTGAGAATTTCCTTGTATATTATGCTCTCCCTTTATGGGGCTTTGGCTTTGCAGGACCAACCCTGCCAAGCAGGCTCAGAATCTTGAGGGGGCAGTGCTGCTCTTGGTCTCTGACCTCATTTTAGCTGCATACAGACCGCTTACAGCGGGCACATATAACAGTTAGGGACTTCTCCTTAGTATCTGGGTCATTCAGGTGGGTGTCTAGGGTATAGTGCCATGGACCGTACCATTAAAATAGGATAATAAATAATTAGATATAATTTATAAAAAAATAAATAAAAAATGTAGTTCTCCATGATAGGACAATAAATAAATAAGACGTATAATTCATTATAAAAGTATATCCATCATCTTAACAACATTGAAAGCCCTCTCATACCCGGCTCACAGCAATACATTGGCTCTGGGATATGCAACCAACCAGCGGATGGAATGACATGAGAAAGTTGTAAAACTGAAACTTTGAAAACACTGAAATGACTGTGAATGGCCACTGTGGATAGAACTCCTTCAGCACAAATCATTTGAGGAAAAGTTAACTGCAGGCTCAGCTCTGTCCCTGTTTGACTTTGGAATGACCTAATTAAGGTGTGTGTGTGTTTGTGTGTCTGTACGTGCATACACTTGTGTGAGTGTCTCTGTGAGTGTTTGTCCGCCCATTATCTCCCCATCACGTCTTGGCCACGTCACCCTGTTCCGAAGGGGAGTTTCAGGAAGGGCATGGCCCTTTTAATCGGCTGGTTGTGCGTCCCTTAGCAGCGCTCTCAGACCCAGCTGGACATAGCAGGAATACTCGACTCACCACGTGGGCAAATAAGGACATTTCTACTGGTAGATTCCACAGTTTTTAGGGTATTATTGTGGACTGGTTTGTTGTACCCAACGTAGTGGAGAGGGTATTGATAGTGCATCTGGATGGTTTGTTGTACCCCACGTAGTGGAGAGGGTATTGATAGTGCATCTGGATGGTTTGTTGTACCCCACGTAGTGCAGAGGGTATTGATAGTGCATCTGGATGGTTTGTTGTACCCCACGTAGTGGAGAGGGTATTGATAGCGCATCTGGATGGTTTGTTGTACCCCACGTAGTGGAGAGGGTATTGATAGTGCATCTGGATGGTTTGTTGTACCCCACGTAGTGGAGAGGGTATTGATAGCGCATCTGGATGGTTTGTTGTACCCCACGTAGTGGAGAGGGTATTGATAGTGCATCTGGATGACGCACAGTTTTAAAACAATAGTCTGGTTACATGCTCTGTGGTGGGCCTGGATGATATCTGAGATATTATATTGTTCACAGCTCTCTCTCTCTCTCTCTCTCTCTCTCTCTCTCTCTCTCTCTCTCTCTCTCTCTCTCTCTCTCTCTCTCTCTCTCTCTCTCTCTCTCTCTCTCTCTCTCTCTCTCTCTCTCTCTCTCTCTCTCTCTCTCTCTCTCTCTCTCTCTCTCTCTCTCTCTCTCTCTCTCTCTCTCTCTCTCTCTCTCTCTCTCTCTCTCTCTCTCTCTCTCTCTCTCTCTCTCTCTCTCTCTCTCTCTCTCTCTCTCTCTCTCTCTCTCTCTCTCTCTCTCTCTCTCTCTCTCAGCACATCAGCTCACACAGAGCCCCTGCCAATTCCCTCAATCACAACTTTAATTCCAAGCAGAATAGCATTGAAATAGCACACAACAAACGGCTTATTGCACAAGCAATTACTTTGTTCTCTAGATGCATTCTTTTCTATTCAGAGAGTTTGCCCTGATATTGCCTCAGTGTGAATGTAGTGGGGAAATGAGGAGGTTAACCTAGCTGGGAGGGAAACAGTGACATAGGGAGAACTACAGTAGAGACGACACCCGGACTACAGAACTGACTGGTTGAATAAATATGTATAGAATTAACAGGTTGTTAAAATGCCAGTTCCACTCCCCATATGGCTGAACTAGGTTGTAATATACCTGTCACACGTACTAGGCCTGAGTTACGTACAGATACCAAAACTTCCTGACCTTTGTGAGTGGTCGTAGAGAAAGATTTTCAGCCTGACTTCAGACCACTTCATAGTTTGTTTATGGGTTGCAGGAAGCAAGGGTGGCTGAGGTACCCGTAGGGAGGAAGTGAAGGGAGGAAGTGTGTGGTTGTGTGCATGCGTGTGTGCATGTGTGTCTGCCCCCGCAGGGTTTAGCTTCTGTCCTGAAGCAGTTTAGTTCACTAACTGACCTGTCACTCACAGACTGGGGTTAGGCCTGTATTAATAAAGCATCTGAAATAGAAGTGTTGATCCAGAATCAGTTTAGCCTTTTAGATCATAATAATATGGACAGGGGGGACTTAGATCAGCACCCTAGATCAGCACTCCTACTCTGTGGATACGGGCCCAGGCTTATCTTCAAGCAAACCGGTATCCAGAAGTTTCTGGAGTTCGAATCAAAACACAATCTTCAATAGTTCAGTTTTAGAATCCATGTTTGGAATTGTTCAGTCAATAAAACAATGTGCACTCTGTGTTGCTAGAGGTGGATGGAAAGTTTGTTGGAGGAGTTGTGTTAGCTAAGTCTTCCCAGCTGATAACAGACTCTCTTTCTGTCCAAAAACACAACTCTCTGGGTAGAAACACAGGGGAAAATACCACTGTTCTCCTATATAAAAATAGTTAAGGAGAAAAATATAGTCTGATAATATGACACTGTCAATACCCAGCTAGCACATAGTGTTCTGAGAACAATACTGTGTTTTTCTTAGAGCTTGGTAAGAGTGTGGTTGTCCTAAGGTTATATCGCATACAACCTTCCCACAACTTTTGGGAATGGGACAGGATAGTTGTTTGGCTTTGGAACATTCTTAGCACATTTAAGGAACTTGACAAAAATGTTATTTTATTGGTATTTCATTACTTTAACAGAATGCTTCCTAAAAGTTCAAACATGGTGACATTTAATATACATTTTGGAAATGGTCTAGGAACATTTTCCAACTGGTTTGATATTGGGAATGTTCTCAAATAGTTCCAAGAATGTTAAGGAACAACGTCCTTCTGTGGGAATTTTAGTACTTCAGCACAACGTTTCCTACAGCTTTCCTCATGGTTCTATTTAAAGTCATGTTCTCAAATTGTTCTGAGAACGTTAAGAAAACTTTTCAGAAAAATCACAAGAAAACGTTACTAACGTTCAGAGAACATTCTAAGAATGTTATTTTAAAACGTATGCAGTCCATTCTGAGCGTCAACAGAACTCTCTATCTTGTTAACTGTGTTCAGGTGTGTTGGCTACGCCCTTTAATTGACTGCACCTGAAATGAATGAGCATCTGTTTCCTTTAAAATGGGGTCTGTTTGAATAGACAAAAATGAACAGCTTTGAATGAGTAAAAAAAAACATGGTATGCTAGCTCCATCCTGGTGGCACAGTGGCCTAATTCAATGTATTGAGAACAGAAGAGCATAGGTTCAAATGTCACTGATGGTGTGCCACAATAAAAAAAGAAATGTGTTTGCATGATTAATGCCTAAGCAAATTAATTGATATGTGTCCTATCTGTGCTTGGAGTTCAGAACAGTTACCTAAGCTAGAAGTGTTATGGAAATGTTATCAGAACATTATTTAATTACCTTCAAATAACCTATGATTTCTCTTCTCACAACGTTAATTAAACCTCCCAGGAAAACTTTCAGGGAACCATAGTAAAATGTTCTTAGAACCTCCCTGAAACCTAAACATGTAAGTTCCCACAACAGGCAAAAGTTTCACTTCTGTTTTCAAATGTATAAAAAAAAAAGAACGTCAGTTTTACCGGGCAGGAAACTTATAGCTTCATTTCCAAAACCAATGGGAAACCAAAAACGTACGTTCCCACAACTTCCAAGGAACCAAATGTGCTAGCTGGGTACTTTTTTATCAAGATGTATTATTTTAAATTCAGAGATTTTTACCTGCTATTGCCTCTCCAGCCTCAGTGTGATTGTATCTTAAGCAGTGGGGAAATGAGGGTGTTAACCTAGCTGGGAGGGAAACAGTGATATAGGGAGAACTACAGTAGATTCGACACCCGGGCTACAGGAATGACTGAATAAATATGTAAAGAATTAGCAGGTCGTTAAAATGCCAGTTCCACTCCCCATATGGCTGAACTAGGTTGTAATATACCTGTCACACGTACTAGACCTGAGTTACGTACAGATACCAAAACTTCCTGACCTTTGTGAGTGGTCGTAGAGAAAGATTTTCAGCCTGACTTCAGACCACTTCATAGTTTGTTTATGGGTTGCAGGAAGCAAGGGTGGCTGAGGTACCCGTAGGGAGGAAGTGAAGGGAGGAAGTGTGTGGTTGTGTGCGTGCGTGCATGTGTGTCTGCCCCCGCAGGGTTTAGCTTCTGTCCTGAAGCAGTTTAGTTCACTAACTGACCTGTTACTCACAGACTGGGGTTAGGCTCTGCTCAACTCACTTAACCCTCTCTGAGAGTACAGAGGACAGGGCCTGTATTAATAAAGCCCCTGAAAATAGATGTGCTGATCTAGAATCAGCTTTGCCTTTTAGGTAATAATATGGACAAGGGGGACCTGACCCTAGATCAACACTTACTCTGAGAGCCTTTAAGGCAGCGTTTTTACCCTAGCACTACACAGCTGATTCAAATAATCAACTAATCATCGACGTTTGATAATTAGAATCAGCTGTGTAGTGTTAAGGCAAAAACAAAAACATGCACTCCTTGGGGTCCTAAGGACCAAGTTTGGGAAACGCTGCTTTATAGATACGGGCCCAGGCCTCTATTCAAGCAAACCAGTATCCAGGAGTTTCAAAACACAGCCCTCGAAAGTGCAATTTCAGAATCCATGGAATTGTTAGGTTAATAAAACAATGTGTACTCTGTGTTGTTAATGGTAGATGGGGAGTTTGTTGGAGGAGTTGTGTTAGTTAAAGTCTTCCCAGCTGATAACAGACTCTCTTTCTGTCCAAACAGACAACCACCTGGGTGGAAACACAGAGAAGAATGCCACTGTTGTTCTGCCCCTGAGCAAGGCAGTTAACCCACTGTTCCCCGGGCGCCAAAGACGTGGATGTCGATTAAGGCAGCCCCCCGCACCTCTCTGTTTCAGAGGGGTTGGGTTAAATGTGGAAGACACATTTCAGTTGAATGCATTCAGTTGTACAGCTGACTAGGTGTCCCTCTTTCCCTTTCCCCTTCACTGTTCTCCCAGCAGGTTGACATTTATTGTCATGAATCTTGTCCTGGAGGCAGAGCTGAGCGATTTCCACTATATACACTGCTCGAAAAAATAAAGGGAACACTAAAATAACACATCCTAGATCTGAATGAATGAAATATTCTTATTAAATACTTTTTTCTTTACATAGTTGAATGTGCTGACAACAAAATCACACAAAAATGATCAATGGAAATCAAATTTATCAACCCATGGAGGTCTGGATTTGGAGTCACACTCAAAATTAAAGTGGAAAACCACACTACAGGCTGATCCAACTTTGATGTAATGTCCTTAAAACAAGTCAAAATGAGGCTCAGTAGTGTGTGTGGCCTCCATGTGCCTGTATGACCTCCCTACAACGCCTGGGCATGCTCCTGATGAGGTGGCGGATGGTCTCCTGAGGCATCTCCTCCCAGACCTGGACTAAAGCATCCGCCAACTCCTGGACAGTCTGTGGTGCAACGTGGCGTTGGTGGATGGAGCGAGACATGATGTCCCAGATGTGCTCAATTGGATTCAGGTCTGGGGAACGGGCGGGCCAGTCCATAGCATCAATGCCTTCCTCTTGCAGGAACTGCTGACACACTCCAGCCACATGAGGTCTAGCATTGTCTTGCATTAGGAGGAACCCAGGGCCAACCGCACCAGCATATGGTCTCACAAGGGGTCTGAGGATCTCATCTCGGTACCTAATGGCAGTCAGGCTACCTCTGGCGGCCCCCCAAAGAAATGCCACCCCACACATGACTGACCCACCGCCAAACCGGTCATGCTGGAGGATGTTGCAGGCAGCAGAACGTTCTCCACGGCGTCTCCAGACTCTGTCACGTCTGTCACGTGCTCAGTGTGAACCTGCTTTCATCTGTGAAGAGCACAGGGCGCCAGTGGCGAATTTGCCAATCTTGGTGTTCTCTGGCAAATGCCAAACGTCCTGCACGGTGTTGGGCTGTAAGCACAACCCCCACCTGTGGATGCCGTGCCCTCATACCACCCTCATGGATTCTGTTTCTGACCGTTTGAGCAGACACATGCACATTTGTGGCCTGCTGGAGGTCATTTTGCAGGGCTCTGGCAGTGCTCCTCCTGCTCAAAGGCGGAGGTAGCGGTCCTGCTGCTGGGTTGTTGCCCTCCTACGGCCTCCTCCACGTCTCCTGATGTACTGGCCTGTCTCCTGGTAGCGCCTCCATGCTCTGGACACTACGCTGACAGACACAGCAAACCTTCTTGCCACAGCTCGCATTGATGTGCCATCCTGGATGAGCTGCACTACCTGAGCCACTTGTGTGGGTTGTAGACTCCGTCTCATGCTACCACTAGAGTGAAAGCACCGCCAGCATTCAAAAGTGACCAAAACATCAGCCAGGAAGCATAGGAACTGAGAAGTGGTCTGTGGTCACCACCTGCAGAACCACTCCTTTATTGGGGGTGTCTTGCTAATTGCCTGTTGTCTATTCCATTTGCATAACAGCATGTGAAATGTATTGTCAATCAGTGTTGCTTCCTAAGTGGACAGTTTGATTTCACAGAAGTGTGATTGACTTGGAGTTACATTGTGTTGTTTAAGTGTTCCCTTTATTTTTTTGAGCAGTGTATATAGCTCTGCCTCCAGGACAAGATTCATGTAATATAGTAAGTATATATATATATATATATATATATATATATATATATATATATATATATTACTTCTGAGCTGGCCCATCTAGTGGAAATCGTTGAAGACAAAAAAGCTCATTTTTGTTTCCATGAATCTATATTTATTTATATATAAATTCATGGAAACAAAAATGAGCTTTTTTGTCTTGATTTAAGGTTAGGGTTAGGTATAAGGTTACCAGTGTGGTTAACGTTTGGTTCAGTTTTAAAATCAGATTGTGGCTGTGCCAGCTAGACTACCCTGGAGAGCTGCCTCCAGTACACAAGCCATCCCAATAAATGAGTCTTCCCCATCCTGCATTCTCCTATATCAAAAGAGTTCGCCGGGAAAATAATAGTCTGACAATATAACAATGTCATGGTGTCCTCATTTCAGTTGATGGGACCTAGGACTCCCCATAGTACCCATCTATAGCATCAATGATGTGATGTTCAAGGCCACATTCAAGGTCATGTGACCAGAGCTGACAGGACTGGTTGGTGCAGTGAGATGTCAGATTGACCATGAGAGGGGGTGAGAGGCAGGGATAGCATAGGGGAAGAGAGAGGGGAGAGGGATGGGGGAGAGAAAGGGGGAATACAAGGAGATGTCACAGGGAAGAAAGGAGAGGGCTGAGAAGGGGGAGACAGAGGGGAATCCTCTGTGATGTGGTCACAGTGTGGGACACAGATGTGAGGGGTTTGGAATGTGGCCTGACCCTGAGATGCCAAAAGTAGAAGATTTAAAGATAGAGAATGGGGAGAAAGAGATCTCTCTCTCTCTCTCTCTCTCTCTCTCTCTCTCTCTCTCTCTCTCTCTCTCTCTCTCACTCACACTTTTCTTCTCCCCTCTCCAGAGTGATTGTGGCGGGTAACTCTAGAAGTGTGTGACAGAGATCGACTCTTTCAGACCCAGGGACTTTGGCACCAACGATAGCTGTTAATCAAATAGTCAAAGATGAGCTGGCTCTTTCTCCACGTCTTAAGGTTACCTCTCTCTTCTGTATGCACACAATAGAGCCGGCCCATTGGAGGAAGGCTCTGCATGCCTGCACCTGAGGAGAAAGGCAGGAATGTCTATACACACACTTTAGTAATTGCTAAAAGACTAGATTTATTTTTCCGAAGGCCTTATTACACTTTTTGTCCTCCGTCTCTCTCTTCATATAGTTAAATTCCACCCTTTATCCACTTCAAACGTATTCCTCGTTGTTTAATGAAGATAGCATGGTCCAATTTAGAAAGTGACTTGTTATTACTAGAACATTCCTCCCCTGATCATCTGGGGCTCTCTATCTGCTGTACAGGTTACCGTCTGTCCCCACAAGGTGCTCAGCATGTGTCTGCTTTTAACTCTTATACTGCCACAACATACAGAGAGCCACACGCAAAATAAGTCATAGCAGAGGTGAAAAATATGTGAAAGCACTGAACAATTGAAAAGGGGGTGTTTTAAACACTTAACAAAAAAATGGTGTCGAAGAAATAAAGTGTAATGTCGCTTACTGTTTGCTGTTCCCACTACACATGATCATTAAAGACCTGCTCTGGAACTTTGTCGACTACTAAGTCTTTTTTAACCTCCTGCTTTGGGCTGGATGTGTCAATGTGTAGTTCATACATGCATAATCTATGAACAGAACTACTGTTTTACCTCAATTAGCCACAAAATCCCTAGTTTGAAAGCAAAAGGGCCAGCCCCCTAGCAATTAGAGTTCTAGCCAATGAGCTTCAGCCCCTTGCCATTTGAGTGACATCTAGCAAGATGCCTAGCGTTATCCAATGAGGTTACAAGGCGGGCCCAACTTCTCAGCGGACACAGCAGAGTGAGAGAGAGAGCAATGACGTTGTGCACATACACTACCGTTCAAAAGTTTGGGGTTACTTAGAAATGTCCTTGTTTTTGAAAGAAAAGCTCATTTTTGTCCATTAAAATAACATCAAATTGATCAGAAATACAGTTTAGACATTGTTAATGTTGTAAATGACTATTGTAGCTGGAAACAGCAGATTTTTAATGGAATATCTACATAGGCATACAGAGGCCCATTATCAGCAACCATCACTCCTGTGTTCCAATGGCACGTTGTGTTAGCTAATCCAAGTTTATCATTTTAAAAGGCTAATTGATCATTAGAAAACCCTTTAGCAATTATGTTAGCACAGCTGAAAACTGTTGTCCTGATTTAAAGAAGCAATAAAGCTGGCCTTCTTTAGACTAGTTGAGTATCAGCATTTGTGGGTTCGATTACAGGCTCAAAATAGCCAGAAACAAAGAACTTTCTTCTGAAACTCGTCAGTCTATTCTTGTTCTGAGAAATGAAGGCTATTCCATGTGAGAAGTTGCTAAGGAATTGAAAATCTCCTACAATGCTGTGTACTACTCCCTTCACAGAACAGCGCAAACTGGCTCTAACCAGAATAGAAAGAGGATTGGGAGGCTCCGGTGCCCAACTGAGCAAGAGGACAAGTACATTAGAGTGTCTAGTTGAGAAACAGACGCCTCACAAGTCCTTAACTGGCAACTTCATTAAATAGTACCCACAAAACAACAGTCTCAACATCAACAGTGAAGAGGCGACTCCGGGATGCATCTTCACTCAACAAGTCTAAAGAAGGCCAGTTTTTGTCATGCCTGCATCCGCTCACCCTCCCTGGCGCTCAAGGGCGCCAGGCTACCCTTCTTTACACGCACCTGTCACCATCATTACACGCAGCAGCGCTGATTGGACTCATCTGGACTCCTTCACGTTGTTGATTACCCTCTGTATATCTGTCTGTTCCTCGGTGGTGTTCCCTGTGTCCGCGTTAATTGTTGTTATGTGTTCCGGTCCAGACGCTGTTCCTTTTCCGTTTCATGTCTGTCAGCTATTAAACCTTCACCCCCTGTACCTGCTTCTCATCTCCTGCATCGATCCTTACAGTTTTATTGCTTTTTTAATCAGGACAACAGTTTTCAGCTGTGCTAACATAATTGCAAAAGGGTTTTCTAATGATCAATTAGCCTTTTATAAACTTGGATAAGCTAACACAATGTGCCATTGGAACAAAGGAGTGATGGTTGCTGGTAATGGGCCTCTGTAAACCTTTGTAGATATTCCATTAAAAATCTGCTGTTTCCAGCTACAATAGTATTTTACCATATTAACAGTGTCTACATTGTATTTCTGATCAATTTGATGTTATTTTAATGGACAAAAAATTTGCTTTTCTTTCAAAAACAAGGACATTTCTAAGTGACCCCAAACTTTTGAACGGTAGTGTATGTGACGTAGTAGGATATTTTCGGGGACCACTTTTGAGCTTGTGAGTGCTACTTCGGAACTACTGGCTAAAAAGTATACAAAAGTACCAGAGCATCTCCTTAATAAAGCTTTACTGTCCACTGAAAATGTGCTATTTGGTCTGAAACAAGGTTTTGTTGGCGGTATGCTTTTGGTCAGTAACATAGTGACAGAGTCCAAATCAATAAAACTGCTTCTTCTTTCTCTGATGAATAGTTAACTAAGGTTCCCTCTGGTCAGCAACAGAGAGATGGTCAGGGTAGAGTTATTTGTTGTTGTCATGGTTTACATCATCTACACTATTTCTGTCATGCTGTGGTATCTGATCAGAGTGATGTTGTGTTGCCTTTTCAACCTGTTGTCTAATATAAAGTAGCTGGCAGCAGCTGCCATCCTGCCCTGTGTTTAACAGTAACACTGGACCATAACTCTGGATGAACAGCCTTGGTAAGACAGGCATGTCGCTGCACACCCATTCCTACTGACTAATGGATGAGTCCACAGCATCCATTTCATTAGGTGATGGATGGGCCCATTGTGTGGTGAGGCGGGACGATGTTTATGTGGTATCTTTTTTATGACGGGCTCTTTGAGGCTGAGTATTGTGGGTCATTTCATTAGTCTAGGTACAGCCAGATGTCTTAACGTCGGAGAGACCTCTTCTGATCTGACCAGAATGAGACATTTCAAACCCAGCGCTGTGAAATGTTCAGTACAAATTGTCTTGACGGGTCTGGCTTTGCGTGAGCCTGAGGGAGGAAACAATGTTTTCAGTTTTATACTGTACAGGTTGTCAAACTTCAGATTTAGGCTGTTCTGTCTGTATATACGTGCATTATTACAATACATGTACACATAGATAGAGGAGCTTTGACACCCCCTTTGTTTTGACATTGCTGCTACTCACTGTTTATTATACAGTATATGCATAGTCACTTTACCCCTACCTACACTACCGTTCAAGAGATTGGGGTCACTTAGAAATGTCCTTGTTTTTTGTCCATTAAAATAACATCACATTGATCAGAAATACAGTGTAGACATTGTTAATGTTGTAAATGACTATTGTAGCTGGAAACAGCTGATTTTTAATGGAATATCTACATAGGCATACAGAGGCCCATTATCAGCAACCATCACTCCTGTGTTCCAATGGCACATTGTGTTAGCTAATCCAAGTTTATCATTTTAAAAGGCTAATTGATCATTAGAAAACCCTTTTGCAATTATGTTAGCACAGCTGAAAACTGTTGTCCTGATTAAAGAAGCAATAAAACTGGCCTTCTTTAGACTAGTTGAGTATCTGGAGCATCAGCATTTGTGGGTTCGATTACAGGCTCAAAATGGCCAGAAACAAAGAACTTTCTTCTGAAACTCGTCAGTCTATTCTTGTTCTGAGAAATGAAGGCTATTCCATGTGAGAAGTTGCCAAGAAATTGAAAATCTCCTACAATGCTGTGTACTACTCCCTTCACAGAACAGCGCAAACTGGCTCTAACCAGAATAGAAAGAGGAGTGGGAGGCCCCGGTGCACAACTGAGCAAGAGGACAAGTACATTAGAATGTCTAGTTGAGAAACAGACACCTCACAAGTTCTCAACTGGCAGCTTCATTAAATAGTACCCACAAAACACCAGTCTCAACTTCAACAGTGTCACGTTCCTGACCTGTTTTCTGTTGTTTTGTATGTGTTTAGTTGGTCAGGGCGTGAGTTGGGGTGGGTATTCTATGTTGTGTGTCTAGTTCGTCTGTTTCTGTGTTCAGCCTAATATGGTTCTCAATCAGAGACAGCTGTCAATCGTTGTCCCTGATTGAGAATCATATATAGGTGGCTTGTTTTGTGTTGGGGATTGTGGGTGGTTGTTTCCTGTCTCTGTGTTTGTGTTCTGCACCAGATAGGACTGTCTCGGCTTTCACGTTTGTTATTTTGTTATTTGTTAATGTTCATCGTTTATTGTGTAATTAAACATGTTGAACACTAACTGCGCTGCATTTTGGTCCTCTCCTTCATCCCAGGAAGAAAGCCGTTACAAACAGTGAAGAGGCGACTTCGGGATGCTGGCCTTCTATGTAGAGTTGCTAAGACAAAACCGTATCTCAGACTGGCCAATAAAAAGAAAAGATTAAGATGGGCAAAATAACACAAACTGGACAGAGGAAGATTGGAAAAAAGTGTTATGGACAGACAAATCTAAGTTTGAGGTGTTCGGATCACAAAGAAGAACATTCGTGAGACGCAGAAAAAAAATAAAAGATGCTGGAGGAGTGCTTGACGCCATCTGTCAAGCATTGTGGAGGCAATGTGATGGTATGGGGTGCTTTGGTGCTGGTCAAGTGGGAGATGTGTACATGGTGAAAGGGATCTTGAAGAAGGAAGGTTATCACTCCATTTTGCAACGCCATGCCATACCCTGCAGACGGTGCTTAATTGGAGCCAATTTCCTCCTACAACAGGACAATGACCCAAAGCACAGCTCCAAACTATGCAAGAACTATTTAGGGAAGAAGCAGTCAGCTGGTATTCTGTCTATAATGGAGTGGCCAGCACAGTCACCGGATCTCAACCCTATTGAGCTGTTGTCTGAGCATCTTGACCGTATGGTACGTAAGAAGTGTCCATCAAGCCAATCCAACTTGTGGGAGGTGCTTCAGGAAGCATGGGGTGAAATCTCTTAAATTGCCTCAACAAATTGACAACTAGAATGCCAAAGGTCTGCAAGGCTGTAATTTCTGCAAATGGAGGATTCTTTGACAAAAGCAAAGTTTGAAGAACACCATTTTTATTTCAATTAAAAATCATTCTTTATAACCTTGTCAACGTCTTGACTATATTTCCTATTCATTTTGCAACTCATTTCATGTATGTTTTCATGGAAAACAAGGACATTTCTAAGTGACCCCAAACTTTTGAACGGTACTGTACATGTACTAATGACCTGGACCAACCTGTATCCCCGCACATTGACTCAGTACCGGCACCCCCTGAATATAGCCTCGTTATTGTTATTTTATTGTCTTACTTTTTGTTTTATTTTGTAAATATTTTCTTTACTCTATTTCTTGAGCTGCATTGTTGGTTAAGGGCTTGTCAGTAAGCAATTCACGGTAAGGTTGTAATCGGCGCATGTGACAAATAACATTCGATTTTATACTTCTGTATGTGATTTACTGCTGCCTGTTCAGAATGTTAAAGGGTTGAGAACGCCCACGTTTTAAGGGTGACTTTTATTGACAGTCTGACTGGTTGAATGAAACCTATAGTCATAACAAATTCTTTGTCTCTTTCTGACTCCTGTATGTACTTCTAGGATCATTGTCGCATGGATTTCCTTGCAACACGTCTTATTCAGCCCTGACAGACAGCCTCTACTTGAACATCTCCTCTCTATGTGTTACATAATAACACTGTCCCCTACAGCCAAATTACTCCTTTCATTCTTTGTAATGTGGAACTAACTGCCCCTTCACAACAAGGCACCAGAGTTGGATTTTTGAATAGCATTGAAAAACACCCTTGGGTTTTTCTGACCACATGACCTTACCAGGAAAAACTCAATTAGGGCCTGTAGTTTTTCCTGGTCAGGTAACGGGTGTGGGTTCTCTCTAACACCTATGGAAATCAAGGTCCTTTTGAGGATGGTGTTTCCTGTATTTTGATAAACTGGAGGTGGGAGACAGATTCCTCTGTCTGATTACTCCAACATCTCTGACACGCTACTAAATAGACCTTTAATCTGTGTGGAAGCACCTGCTTTGAATAAATATACAGGTACGTCCCAAAAAAAAGGAAACACCAGCATAAAGTGTCTTAATAGGGCTATGGGCCACCACGAGCCACCAGAAAAGCTTCAATGCGCCTTGGCATAGATTCTAAATGTGTCTGGAACTCTATTGGAGGGATGCAACATCATTCTTTCACAAGAAATTCAATAATGTATTTGACATGACATGACATGACATCATGTCACAGGCCTAACCTTTGAGGACATGACTGGACTCTACAAAACCCTTGCATACCGTCAGCACAGCCGATAGAAGAAACATCTGCTATCGCTTCAGAACCTAGCCCAGCCTGGACTCTGTGTGTGTGCGTGTGTGTGTGTTTGTGAGTGTGTGACTACTCTGTACAGTTTGTTGACAGGCAGCAAGCCTCTGAACTGCTAATGTGGAGCTATCAAGTTAACAGGCAGAGAAAGGGGGGCACAATGTATGCATAACAAACGACTTCTGAGTGGTGTCTCTACTGTTCTCTACTGTGTGTGTGTGTTCCTACTGTAGTCCATATGGATCCAATCGTTCTGCTCTGTTCTGCTCTGGACATCAGCAGCACGCATACATACCTACTCAGTTAGAACTAGCTGTGTGGGTCTGTGTGCGCTACCGTGGGTCTGTGTGCGCTACCGTGGGTCTGTGTGCATGTGTGACTATGACTGTTTCCTCACTGGTAATGGTGCCTGATATCTCCAGTGATATGTATTTTGTATGTTCAGGGTGTGATGCGGGTGCTGGGTGCCTGGGCCCGGCCCTGCCCTGGTGCATGTGATGTGGCCCTACATGGATTGGCATTTGGCCGGGACTCTGGGGCCAGCCTGGGAACAGAGCATAGCACAGCACTACACAACTGATCCTCAGCCAGGCTGGAATGCCAGACATTTGAAGTCAGACGGTAGAAGTTTGACCAAATAGGACCCTGTGTCTAAAGTAAGCCCACAGGGTCAGAGCAGGGAGAAAAAACAACAGAGAACGCTTCCCGCAAGCCGGCATTAGTGAGTGCTGCTCTGCTGTCTGAGTTCTGGCTTATTGAGATGTAGGACCTAAGAGGTTGCTCTGGCGGGTCTGTACGTGCGTGTGCATGCTCCTCAGGGAGGAGAGAGAGGAAGTCAAACTGCCTCCTGGGACAGTCAGAGTGTCAGTCGGACACACACACACACACACACACTCTCATCCTCCCCCTCCTCTCTCTCTTTCTCTCTCTCTCTCTCTCTCTCTAAGTGGGTGGCGGTGGGATGTCATTACAAGACCATGATAGGACCTGCTGCATAATGCATCCAGCCGTCCTGCTGCTGAGGAACAAATGGCCTCTGGTCAGGATGGAGGGATGAATTATGGATGATAGAGGGATAAAGGAAATGTCACTCTGTGGCAAAAAGTTACAGTTTATAGAAATGTCCCGATGCTACAGATATAGTGCAGCATCAAACTAGATTAGAGCATCAAACCAGACTAGAGCATTCAACTAGCCTAGAGAATCAAACTAGACTGGAGTACCAAACTAGAGTTAGAACATCAAACTAGACTGGAGCATCAAACTAGAGTTAGAGCATCAAACTAGACTAGAACATCAAACTAGACTTGAGCATCAAACTAGATTAGCGCATCAAACTAGACTGGAGAATCACACTAGAGTTAGATAATCAAACTAGACTAGAACATCAAACTAGACTGGAGCGTCAAACTAGATTAGAGCATTAAATTAGAATTATAGCATCACACTAGACTCGAGCATCAAACTAGATTAGCGCATCAAACTAGAGTTAGAGCATCAAACTAGACTGGAGCATCAAACTAGTGTTAGAGCATCAAACTAGACTAGAGCATCAAACTAGATTAGAGCATTAAATTAGAGTTAGAGCATCCAACTAGACTAGAGCATCAAACTAGATTAGAGCATCAAACTAGACTAGAACATCAAACTAGACTTGAGCATCAAACTAGATTAGCGCATCAAACTAGACTGGAGAATCACACTAGAGTTAGATAATCAAACTAGACTAGAACATCAAACTAGACTGGAGCGTCAAACTAGATTAGAGCATTAAATTAGAATTATAGCATCACACTAGACTCGAGCATCAAACTAGATTAGCGCATCAAACTAGAGTTAGAGCATCAAACTAGACTGGAGCATCAAACTAGTGTTAGAGCATCAAACTAGACTAGAGCATCAAACTAGATTAGAGCATTAAATTAGAGTTAGAGCATCCAACTAGACTAGAGCATCAAACTAGATTAGAGCATCAAACTAGACTAGAACATCAAACTAGACTAGAGCATCAAACTAGATTAGAGCATCAAACTAGACTAGAACATCAAACTAGACTGGAGCGTCAAACTAGATTAGAGCATTAAATTAGAGTTATAGCATCACACTAGACTCGAGCATCAAACTAGATTAGCGCATCAAACTAGAGTTAGAGCATCAAACTAGACTGGAGCATCAAACTAGTGTTAGAGCATCAAACTAGACTAGAGCATCAAACTAGATTAGAGCATCAAACTAGACTGGAGCATCAAACTAGAGTTAGAGCATCAAACTAGATTAGAGCATTAAACTAGACTGGAGCATCAAACTAGACTGGAGCATCAAACTAGTGTTAGAGCATCAAACTAGACTATAGCATCAAACTAGATTAGAGCATCAAACTAGACTAGAACATCAAACTAGACTAGAGCATCAAACTAGATTAGAGCATCAAACTAGACTAGAACATCAAACTAGACTGGAGCATCAAACTAGTGTTAGAGCATCAAACTAGATTAGATAATTTAACTGGACTAGAGCATTAAACTAGCCTATTGCATCAACCTAGACCAGAGCATTAAACTAGATTAGAGCATTAAACTAGACTAGAGCATCAAATTAGATTGAATTTCAAATACCATGCAGGTCACTTTGAGTCAGTAAGTAACATGTTCTAGTAGTCAATAACGGACAGTCAGTGTGTGTATTAGCCAGTGTGTTTGTGTGTATGTGTACAGTGGTTCTTCCTTTAAACGTTGTGGCGTACTGCAGCACAGCTTGCGGGGTGCCGCAGAATTCTATGGCATTAAGTGTCAGCCATTGTTGCCAGAATGATGCGATTTACCACAATCTGCCACCATCTACCACAAACGGTCGCAGCATAAGTTCAAAACCTTTAATGGAAGAACCCCTGTATGAGTGTCACGGGGTGTGAAAATTGCTGTTTTTGCGTGCCACCACCACTAGTGGGACGACTCGAATTGTCACCGCTCTGACGGATTCATCCTCCCTCGTAAGTCCATCCCTGATATATGGTCTTTGTTTTACACACATGCGAACACACACACACACACACACACACACACACACACACACACACACACACACACACACACACACACACACACACACACACACACACACACACACACACACACACACACTCATAAAGCCAAACTTTGCAGCTTCTGTTCTGCTTCCCTTTCTACCTACCTGCAGCTACTAGCCTGCCACTAAGGGGAAAACACTGCCAGTTGTTGAATTAGTCATATGTTTGATCATTTTGAGAACGCTAAAACATAACCGAGTGTTGGTTCACATGGGCAATTCTATTATTTTCAAAAATGTTATAGGGTGGCCAAGTGGGGACTAAGAACCAGTTGTAGGTGGCCATGAGAAATCAGAAAATTGTATCACAAATAACTTTGAGACTTGTCTTAAACTACAATGCATTGTACTGAATAACTGTTTCAACTGCTAATTTGTATCTGTACCTAATCTATTCAAATAAATCAATTTGAAAATGAACATAGGGAAAATACTCATTTAGATAAAGTACACTCTTAGAAAAAAGGTTGTCGCCGTAAGAGAACCCTTTTTGGTTCCAGGTAAATCCTTTTAGGTTCCAGGTAAACCCTTTTAGGTTCCAGGTAAACCATTTTTGGTTCCAGGTAAACCCTTTTTGGTTCCAGGTAAACCCTTTTTGGTTCCAGGTAAACCATTTTAGGTTCCAGGTAAACCCTTTTTGGTTCCAGGTAAACCATTTTTGGTTCCAGGTAAACCCTTTTTGGTTCCAGGTAAATCCTTTTAGGTTCCAGGTAAATCCTTTTTGGTTCCAGGTAAACCCTTTTTGGTTCCAGGTAAATCCTTTTTGGTTCCATATAAATCCTTTTAGGTTCCAGGTAAATCCTTTTAGGTTCCAGGTAAATCCTTTTTGATTCCAGGTAAATCTTTTTTGGTTCCAGGTAAATCCTTTTTGGTTCCAGGTAAATCCTTTTTGGTTCCAGGTAAAACATGTTTTTTCAAAGGGTTCTCTTATGGGGACAACCGAAGAACCCTTTTAGGTTCTAGATAGCACCTTAATTTATAAGAATGTACATATTCAGTGGTTAATCACTGGCAATTAATAATTGTCAACCTTTGAAAGCAATGATGAGATGGAATGACAGTGCTACTGTGCATTCCTTCTTTTACCCACCAATCTGATTCTGACATGGTTAGATTGGTAAAAGCAATGAGGTGGGAACCTGGAAACCAACAATGCCTTTACTAATTCCCTACTGTAAAGGAATGGAGGAAATACTACTAATGCACAGACGAATTTAGACCTTTAATCTGTGTGGAAGCACCTGCTTTGAATAAATATACAGGTACGTCCCCAAAAAAAGGAAACACCAGCATAAAGTGTCTTAATAGGGCTATGGGCCACCACGAGCCACCAGAAAAGCTTCAATGCGCCTTGGCATAGATTCTAAATGTGTCTGGAACTCTATTGGAGGGATGCAACATCATTCTTTCACAAGAAATTCAATAATTTGGTGTTTTGTTGATAGTCCTAACCATAGCACAGAAATAGAATGCTGATTCTAGGTGGGCTAGATCGATGTCATCTATCTTTTTGCCAAATTGTAGGTCGCAGCTTATAACTGGGTCATGAAACATTTAGGTGGGTCCAGGAACTACTGATGTAATCTGTACTGGTGTTTTTGTTCCCAACACGGCAGGTGGTGAACAGTGATGAACAGGAGTAAACAGTGGAGAACATTGGAGAACAGTGGTGAACAGTGGAGAACAGTGGTGAACAGAAGTGAACAGTGGAGAACAGTGGTGAACAGAAGTAAACAGTGGAGAACAGTGGTGCACAGAAGTGAACAGTGGAGAACAGGGGTGAACAGTGGAGAACAGTGGAGAACAGTGGAGAACAGTGGTGAACAGTGATGCACAGAAGTGAACAGTGGTGAACAGTGATGAACAGAAGTGAACAGTGGAGAACAGTGGAGAACAGAAGTGAACAGTGGAGAACAGTGGTGAACAGTGGAGAACAGTGGTGAACAGAAGTGAACAGTGGAGAACAGTGGTGAACAGAAGTAAATAGTGGAGAACAGTGGTGAACAGAAGTAAACAGTGGAGAACAGTGGTGAACAGAAGTGAACAGAAGTGAACATTGGAGAACAGTGGAGAACAGTGGAGAACAGTGGTGAACAGTGGTGAACAGTGATGAACAGAAGTGAACAGTGGTGAACAGTGATGAACAGAAGTGAACAGTGGAGAACAGTGGTGAACAGAAGTAAATAGTGGAGAACAGTGGAGAACAGTAGTAAACAGTGGAGAACAGTGGTGCACAGAAGTGAACAGTGGTGAACAGTGGACAACAGTGGAGAACAGTGGAGAACAGTGGTGAACAGTGATGAACAGAAGTGAACAGTGGTGAACAGTGATGAACAGAAGTGAACAGTGGAGAACAGTGGAGAACAGAAGTGAACAGTGGAGAACAGTGGTGAACAGTGGAGAACAGTGGTGAACAGAAGTGAACAGTGGAGAACAGTGGTGAACAGAAGTAAATAGTGGAGAACAGTGGTGAACAGAAGTAAACAGTGGAGAACAGTGGAGAACAGTGGAGAACAGTGGAGAACAGTGGTGAACAGTGGTGAACAGTGATGAACAGAAGTGAACAGTGGTGAATAGTGATGAACAGAAGTGAATAGTGGAGAACAGTGGTGAACAGGAGTGAACAGTGGTGAACAGTGATGAACAGTGATGAACAGTGGAGAACAGTGGTGAACAGTGATGAACAGAAGTGAACAGTGGAGAACAGGGTTAAACAGTGATGAACAGAAGTGAACAGTGGAGAACAGCGGTGAACAGTGATGAACAGGAGTAAACAGTGGAGAACAGAAGTGAACAGTGGAGAACAGCGATGAACAGTGGTGAACAGGCGTGAACAGGAGTGAACATTGGAGAACAGTGGTGAACAGTGGTGAACATGAGTGAACAGTGGAGAACAGTGGTGAACAGGAGTGAACAGTGGAGAACAGTGGTGCACAGGAGTGAACAGTGGAGAACAGGAGTGAACAGGAGTGAACAGTGGAGAAGAGTGGAGAACAGTGGAGAACAGTGGTGAACAGGAGTGAACAGGAGTGAACAGTGGAGAACAGGAGTGAACAGCAGTGAACAGGAGTGAACAGTGGAGAACAGTAGTGAACAGGAGTGAACAGTGGAGAACAGGAGTGAACAGGAGTGAACAGTGGTGAACAGTGGTGAACAGTGGTGAAAAGTGGAGAACAGTGGTGAACAGTGGTGAACAGTGGTGAACAGTGATGAACAGAAGTGAACAGTGGTAAACAGTGGTGAACAGTGATGAACAGTGATGAACAGTGGAGAACAGTGGTGAACAGTGATGAACAGAAGTGAACAGTGGAGAACAGGGTTGAACAGTGATGAACAGAAGTGAGCAGTGGAGAACAGGGTTGAACAGTGATGAACAGAAGTTAACAGTGGAGAACAGTGATGAACAGAAGTGAACAGTGGAGAACAGTGGAGAACAGTGATGAACAGAAGTGAACAGTGGAGAACAGGGCTAAACAGTGATGAACAGAGGTGAACAGTGGAGAACAGCGGTGAACAGTGATGAACAGGAGTAAACAGTGGAGAACAGTGATGAACAGAAGTGAACAGTGGAGAACAGCGATGAACAGTGGTGAACAGGAGTGAACAGGAGTGAACAGTGGAGAACAGTGGTGAACAGTGGTGAACAGGAGTGAACATGAGTGAACAGTGGAGAACAGCGGAGAACAGCGGAGAACAGCGGAGAACAGCGGAGAACAGTGGTGAACAGGAGTGAACAGTGGAGAACAGGAGTGAACAGGAGTGAACAGTGGAGAACAGTGGTGAACAGTGGTGAACAGGAGTGAACATGAGTGAACAGTGGAGAACAGTGGAGAACAGTGGTGAACAGTGGAGAACAGTGGAGAACAATGATGAACAGGAGTGAACAGGAGTGAACAGTGGAGAACAGTGGTGAACAGGAGTGAACAGGAGTGAACAGTGGTGAACAGTGGAGAACAGTGGAGAACAGGAGTGAACAGGAGTGAACAGTGGTGAACAGGAGTGAACAGGGGTGAACAGTGGTGAACAGTGGAGAACAGTGGAGAACAGTGGAGAACAGGAGTGAACAGGAGTGAACAGGGGTGAACAGTGGAAGTGTATAGAGTCATAGAACGTCTGAATGGAATGCACACGGTCGGCTGCTGTTAACTGAGCAAGGAAAGAGAATCCCATTCATTTGCTCCTCTGACCCCTCTCCCATTCTTCTGCTTTTCTCTGTGTGAAGAATAGGGTACCTCTCGTGCACACACAGCCTCGGCCTCAGCCTCTCAGGGTAGGCTAGAAGGAGAGAATAAGAATGATCTGGAAGGGTTAGGAAAAGTCTGCAGCCATGACCCTGGGTGTGAAAAAAAATGTATTCGGCAAATTTGACCAATTGTACCGCACATTTCAAAAGGAGTCAAATGATGTCTGTCAAAACTCTCATATGTGTGTGTGTGTGTGTGTGTTACTATTTCAGTCTGAAGATCTTCCAGATTGTGTAAATTATAAAGAATAGATTCATTCCAGGAAAGTGGAGAGATGTGAATTGAAGAATAGGTTCACTTTGTTAGGAGTTGAATGAAAAAGCATCATTTCGGCCTGGACACGTCACTGCTTTGTACTTCAGAATTGTTCATAACATGTCATTTGCGTACCCTGTATGAATTCTATCCAAATGCACACAGTAATGCTTGTTATTTACAATTTGCTTATACAGATGATTACATGGACATTTACAATGTATGTGGCATTTATTTTAATGCAACATGGTAATTTACACAGTAATAACTTATGAACTACTTGCTACCTAAATGTCGTACAAGGGGAACCTTGTACATTGGTTTATTATATGGGAAAGGTAGGACTAACAGTAAATACATATATATGTCAGATAACAGAACAATATGTGAATGGTAGCTGTGCTGCAGCACTAGTTCATGACCAAGGTTATTTACTGTTTGTTTCGGCTGGCCACTGTGAACTCCTGTAGCCAGAGAAACTTTAAAAAGACAACTATCCTAATGTGGGTTATTTTATCATCCAAATATAATGGTCTTAATTGTCCGGGTTTGGCCTGGGTAGGCCGTCATTGTAAATAAGAATTTGTTCTTAACTGGCTTGCATAGTTAAATGAACACATTTAAAAAAAAAAACTTGTTTTAAAAACTCAATAATGTTGTAGGTTCATCAGACCCACGAACATTGGGGGAATAACAAAAACATGAACACCACACAAGGGTTAAGGGCAGGATGTCATCTAAATCAGAGCTTAGACTCTTTACTAACCCTGTCTCACATTTGTTAAGCGTTACGCTGGAATGCAGGGGAGTGGCCTTCATAGAAACCAGTGTTAGTTCTTCTCCCCTTTCCTCAACTCTGATTGGCTCAGAGCTTAGATAGCAGGTTCTAATTGGTGGAGAGTGTTGATGAGGCTGTATCCAGTTTGCTGAGCAGTGTGTACACAGAGCTGTCTATTCCTAAAGGGTTGTTTAAGGTATTTTCATCTGGTAGAACTAACATTT
Source organism: Salvelinus namaycush (assembly GCF_016432855.1). Taxonomy (NCBI): domain Eukaryota; kingdom Metazoa; phylum Chordata; class Actinopteri; order Salmoniformes; family Salmonidae; genus Salvelinus; species Salvelinus namaycush. The sequence continues at coordinate 33,692,148 of NC_052324.1, read as the reverse complement.
CTGCGTCCCATATCACCTGCATAAATATAGTCATGTTCTGATAAGAGTGTACAGTAGAGTGTGTACAATACACACACACACACACACACACACACACACACACACACACACACACACACACACACACACACACACACACACACACACACACACACACACACACACACACACACACACACACACACACACACACGTTTTACTATCCTTGTTGGAACCTCAAATGTATTTCCATCAAAATCCTATTTTCCCTAACCCCTTACCCTAACCCTTATTCTAACCCCAACCCTAATTGTATCCCTAACCCTATACCTAACCCTAAGCCTAAAATAGACATTGTCCTCTTGGGGACCTGGGACAAAAGTAGTGCACTATAAAAGGAAAAGGGTCCCATTTGGGACGCGCCCTCTAACAGCCACTATCTGGCTCTAACTACCTCTAACTGCCTCGAGCTGCCTCCAACTGCCTCCAAATGACTGTAAAACCAAATGAAAAACATTTGGCCTCAAATGTTTCCAACAACTTTGTTGGATCTAAAGTTTTGTTTATTTACTAAGCTTTATTTTACTAGTTCAGTTGACTGAGAACACATTCAAAATTACAGCAATGAACCTGGGTTAGAGATATTTTTAGTTTATGCAGTCAATAAAAGGTAGAGAATGTGAAACCTGAACCTAGGCAATGCAGAGTGGTAGAGTTGTGATCCACGTAGCATGGTTTGACCAAGCATAGTTTGACCCCCCCCCCCCCCCCCACACACACACACACACCACAGGATGTTGCTGGCACCTTAATTGGGGAGGACAGGCTCGTGGTAATGGCTGGAGTGGAATGGTATCAAATACATGGATTCCATGTGTTTGATATCGTTCCATTAGCTCGATTCCAGCCATTCCCCTCAGCAGCCTCCACTGACTCACACACATTCATAAACACATGCCCGCACACATACACACAAACACACACACAGTCGTTATGGCGCCACGTTGTTAGGGCTATGTCCTCCTCCTCTGTAATTATACGTTGGGTTCGTCCCTACCAATCTTTGATCTCTCTCCAGGATAGTGGAGCTGTGTGTGTGTGTGTGTGTGTGTGTGTGTGTGTGTGTGTGTGTGTGTGTGTGTGTGTGTGTGTGTGTGTGTGTGCACATGCTTCCAAAAAGCATCTATCTGTCTGTCTATGCATGCATGCGTTAGTGATTTTCAAGCATTCTTTTTATATATAGTATATGTTGTTGCTTATGTCTACATTTAAATTTGTGTTTTCTTGTTTGCCCATGTACTGTATGTTAATGTATATTCATTCTAACTGTCTTCCCCTGTCCTCATCCCCTAAGCCCCCACATCATAATCCTGTCCCAGAGTGTGCTGTTTGGAGAGAGAGAGGGAGAAGGAAAGGAGAGCTGGGCCTGTCTCTGTGTCCGTCTAGTCTATGTCATGAGGTGTCTGACTTGTGGTTTGTTCTGGCTCATGGCCTGGTCATCAGGGCCCTGGACTGAGGAGTGGTTTGGTCTGGCCATCGGGGCCCTGGACTGAGGAGTGGTTTGGTCTGGTCATCGGGGCCCTGGTTTGGACTGAGGAGTGGTTTGGTCTGGTCATAGGGGCCCTGGACTGGACTGTGGAGTGGTTTGGTCTGGTCATCGGGGCCCTGGACTGGACTGAGGAGTGGTTTGGTCTGGTCATCAGGGCCCTGGACTGAGGAGTGGTTTGGTCTGGCCATCGGGGCCCTGGTCTGGACTGTGGAGTGGTTTGGTCTGGTCATCGGGGCCTTGGACTGAGGAGTGGTTTGGTCTGGCCATCGGGGCCCTGGTCTGGACTGTGGAGTGGTTTGGTCTGGTCATCGGGGCCTTGGACTGGACTGAGGAGTGGTTTGGCCTGGTCATCGGGGCCCTGGACTGAGGAGTGGTTTGGTCTGGCCATCGGGGCCCTGGATTGAGGAGTGGTTTGGTCTGGCAATCGGGGCCCTGGACTGGACTGAGAAGTGGTTTGGTCTGGTCATCGGGGCCTTGGACTGGGCTGAGGAGTGGTTTGGTCTGGCAATCGGGGCCCTGGACTGGACTGAGGAGTGGTTTGGTCTGGCAATCGGGGCCCTGGACTGGACTGAGAAGTGGTTTGGTCTGGTCATCGGGGCCTTGGACTGGACTGAGGAGTGGTTTGGTCTGGCAATCGGGGCCCTGGACTGGACTGAGGAGTGGTTTGGTCTGGCAATCGGGGCCCTGGACTGGACTGAGGAGTGGTTTGGTCTGGCAATCGGGGCCCTGGACTGGACTGAGGAGTGGTTTGGTCTGGCAATCGGGGCCCTGGACTGGACTGAGGAGTGGTTTGGTCTGGCAATCGGGGCCCTGGACTGGACTGAGGAGTGGTTTGGTCTGGCAATCGGGGCCCTGGACTGGACTGAGGAGTGGTTTGGTCTGGCAATCGGGGCCCTGGACTGGACTGAGAAGTGGTTTGGTCTGGTCATCGGGGCCTTGGACTGGGCTGTGGAGTGGTTTGGTCTGGTCATAGGGGCCCTGGACTGGGCTGAGGAGTGGTTTGGTCTGGTCATCAGGGCCCTGGTCTGGACTGAGGAGTGGTTTGGTCTGGTCATCGGGGCCTTGGACTGGACTGAGGAGTGGTTTGGCCTGGTCGTTGGGGCCCTGGACTGGACTGAGGAGTGGTTTGGTCTGGTCATCGGGGCCTTGGACTGGACTGAGGAGTGGTTTGGTCTGGTCATCGGGGCCCTGGACTGAGGAGTGGTTTGGTCTTGTCATCGGGGCCCTGGTCTGGACTGAGGAGTGGTTTGGCCTGGTCATCGGGGCCCTGGACTGGACTGAGGAGTGGTTTGGCCTGGTCATCGGGGCCCTGGACTGGACTGAGGAGTGGTTTGGCCTGGTCATCGGGGCCTTGGACTGGACTGAGGAGTGGTTTGGCCTGGTCATCGGGGCCCTGAACTGGACTGAGGAGTGGTTTGGCCTGGTCATCGGGGCCCTGGTCTGGACTGAGGAGTGGTTTGGCCTGGTCATCGGGGCCCTGGACTGGACTGAGGAGTGGTTTGGCCTGGTCATCGGGGCCCTGGACTGAGGAGTGGATCAGTGAGGGCTTCGCCAACTTATTATTATGATTGTTGCTATGGCAACCTGCAGATCGGTGAGGGATTCGCTACATACTTCGAGGACTAATCTGGGCCAGAACACAGCAGGTATACTGTACTATACAGACCAGATAGAGGAGAGATTAAATAAAGCAGGTTACTAGACAGCATCATCAGACAGTGTTTGATTACTGATGTCTTTGTACAAAGCTTTGAGAGGGACATTTTCTTCACACAAAAAAGCACAGCTCCGTAAAACTAATTTCAATCTGGAGTACATTTCTTCAACGCTGTGCATTATAAGGGGAATCCTATTTCACCTGAGTTTTGTAATCTGTATGGTGCAGGTGATGCACAAGATCGAACACAAGTTGAAGAATTTGGAATCGGCATAAGATAATGTGCCTTCTCAGTCATTTAAATATGATGGTTATTTTACTCACTGCTCAGCGCCATTTGCTGGTACAAAATGTTCCCCTGAATGTTGAAGGCATCACCTGAATAGATAAGGCATCACCTGAATAGATAAGGATCACCTGAATAGATAAGGGATCACCTGAATAGATAAGTATCACCTGAATAGATAAGGGATCACCTGAATAGATAAGGGATCACCTGAATAGATAAGGGATCACCTGAATAGATAAGGGATCACCTGAATAGATAAGGCATCACCTGAATAGACAAGGCATCACCTGAATATATAAGGGATCACCTGAATAGATAAGGCATCACCTGAATAGATACGGCATCACCTGAATAGATAAGGGATCACCTGAATAGATAAGGCATCACCTGAATAGATAAGGGATCACCTGAATAGATAAGGATCACCTGAATAGATAAGCCATCACCTGAATAGATAAGGGATCACCTGAATAGATAAGGGATCACCTGAATAGATGAGGGATCACCTGAATAGATAAGGCATCACCTGAATAGATAAGGCATCACCTGAATAGATAAGGCATCACCTGAATAGATAAGGCATCACCTGAATAGATAAGGCATCACCTGAATAGATAAGGGATCACCTGAATAGATAAGGCATCACCTGAATAGATAAGGCATCACCTGAATAGATAAGGCATCACCTGAATAGATAAGGGATCACCTGAATAGATATGGATCACCTGAATAGATAAGGCATCACCTGAATAGATAAGGGATCACCTGAATATACACTGCTCAAAAAAATAAAGGGAACACTTAAACAACACAATGTAACTCCAAGTCAATCACACTTCTTTGAAATCAAACTGTCCACATAGGAAGCAACACTGATTGACAATACATTTCACATGCTGTTGTGCAAATGGAATAGACAAAAGGTGGAAATTATAGGCAATTAGCAAGACACCCCCAATAAAGGAGTGGTTCTGCAGTCACTTTTGAATGCTGCCGGTGCTTTCACTCTAGTGGTAGCATGAGACGGAGTCTACAACCCACACAAGTGGCTCAGGTAGTGCAGCTCATTCAGGATGGCACATCAATGCGAGCTGTGGCAAGAAGGTTTGCTGTGTCTGTCAGCGTAGTGTCCAGAGCATGGAGGCGCTACCAGGAGACAGGCCAGTACATCAGGAGACGTGGAGGAGGCCGTAGGAGGGCAACAACCCAGCAGCAGGACCGCTACCTCCACCTTTGTGCAAGGAGGAGCAGGTGGAGCACTGCCAGAGCCCTGCAAAATGACCTCCAGCAGGCCACAAATGTGCATGTGTCTGCTCAAACGGTCAGAAACAGACTCCATGAGGGTGGTATGAGGGCCCGACGTCCACAGGTGGGGGTTGTGCTTACAGCCCAACACCGTGCAGGACGTTTGGCATTTGCCAGAGAACACCAAGATTGACAAATTCGCCACTGGCGCCCTGTGCTCTTCACAGATGAAAGCAGGTTCACACTGAGCACATGAGCACATGTGACAGACGTGACAGAGTCTGGAGACGCCGTGGAGAACATTCTGCTGCCTGCAACATCCTCCAGCATGACCGGTTTGGCGGTGGGTCAGTCATGGTGTGGGGTGGCATTTCTTTGGGGGGCCGCACAGCCCTCCATGTGCTCGCCAGAGGTAGCCTGACTGCCATTTGGTACCGAGATGAGATCCTCAGACCCCTTGTGAGACCATATGCTGGTGCGGTTGGCCCTGGGTTCCTCCTAATGCAAGACAATGCTAGCCCTCATGTGGCTGGAGTGTGTCAGCAGTTCCTGCAAGAGGAAGGCATTGATGCTCTGGACTGGCCCGCCCGTTCCCCAGACCTGAATCCAATTGAGCACATCTGGGACATCATGTCTCGCTCCATCCACCAACGCCACGTTGCACCACAGACTGTCCAGGAGTTGGCGGATGCTTTAGTCCAGGTCTGGGAGGAGATCCCACAGGAGACCATCCGCCACCTCATCAGGAGCATGCCCAGGCGTTGTAGGGAGGTCATACAGGCACGTGGAGGCCACACACACACTACTGAGCCTCATTTTGACTTGTTTTAAGAACATTACATCAAAGTTGGATCAGCCTGTAGTGTGGTTTTCCACTTTAATTTTGAGTGTGACTCCAAATACAAACCTCCATGGGTTGATAAATTTTATTTCCATTGATCATTTTTGTGTGATTTTGTTGTCAGCACATTCAACTATGTAAAGAAAAAAGTATTTAATAAGAATATTTCATTCATTCAGATCTAGGATGTGTTATTTTAGTGTTCCCTTTATTTTTTTGAGCAGTGTATAAGGGATCACCTGAATAGAAAAGGCATCACCTGAATAGATAAGGGATCACCTGAATAGATAAGGGATCACCTGAATAGATAAGGGATCACCTGAATAGATAAGGCATCACCTGAATAGATAAGGCATCACCTGAATAGATAAGGGATCACCTAAATAGATAAGGGATCACCTGAATAGATAATAGGAAAGAAGACAAAAAGGATAAAGGGATTGTTCTTATGTCCACACTGTAAAAATCAGCCCACTCTTTTCCCCTCGCCCTATACAATTACCCAACGCTGTACTTCTCTCGTATCATCCAGAGCTATATTCTACAGTATACAGAGTAGTTTGGTAAATGGACTAAACTGAGCTTGACATTTCAAATTGTAACAAGCACCATGTTGAAACCAAAACTCCCAAGCCCATTGTATCCAATGCAAATTAGAGTTATTGTCACTAAACGTTTGGTGCCAAGATGAAGTAAAACATTTGATCCCATCATAATGACAGTGGAAAGAAGGAGAAAGTTTATGTTTTTCATGTCTGTACAGATACAATCCTCCCACTCCTTTTCCCTTGCCATCTAGAATTACCCAGAAATGTTCTTCTTTTGTGTGTGCTCTTTAATCACGTCACTTTTATGACATGGTTTTGGCTCGGTGAAAACAGTTAAACTTGGACATGGGTTGCATCCCAAAAAGCACCCTATTTCCTATATAGTGCACTACTTTTGACCTAGGGGCCTTAAGGTAGTATAGGGAATAGGATGCCATTTGAAACGGAGCCGTTACTCGCTACTCACAGTAGGTGAACTATAGGGAGCAACAGCAGGAAACTCAACCTGGGCTTACATCGCTCTCAACCCCTCCTCTCCTCTCCCTCTCTCTCATCCCCTCCTCTCCCTCTCATCTCTCTCTCATCCCCTGCTCTCTCTCTCCATATCCCCTCGCTCTCTTCCCCCTCCTCTCTCTCTCCCCATCTCTCTCATCCCTTCTCTTCTCTCTCTCTCCCTCTCTCTCTCATCCCTTCTCCTCTCTCTCTCTCTCTCTCTCTCTCTCATCCCCTTCCTCTCTCTCTCTCTCTCTCTCTCTCTCTCATCCCCTTCATCTCTCTCGCTCTCTCTCTCTCTCATCCCCTTCCTCTCTCTCTCTCTCTCTCCCTCACCCCCCTCTCTCTCTCTCCCCTTCCCGTCTCTCTCTCTCGCTCGCTCTCTCATCCCCTGCTCTCCCTCTCCCCTCTCTCTCATCCCCTCCTCTCTCTCTCTCCCATTTCTCTCTGTTTAGTCTAGAACCAAGACAGAGTAACAGTCTAAAATCAATGTTTTGCTGAGGTGGAGGAGACTCTCAGTCCAACTGCAATACTCACTAGAGCAGCTGCAGATCTTCACATCCGTCTCTCATTGGTTAACACTAGAACCGCCATAGGCCACTGATGTTTGATTTTGTAAATATAAAATGTATACCCAAAACATAGCTGTGTCCTACTCCTTCCCTGACTTTTTTGTTTGTATTTTACACTCCTCGTTTTTCAGAATTTTCAAATCACTTTATTCAAATCTATCCCTAATGTAATCCACCAAGACATTGTACTATAGGATGACTTGGTATCCAGCCAGGCGTTAATTCGTCTCTCTCTCCTCACTGAATGAATGACAAATGGATGAATGGGTGATAATTGTGCACCTTACTTCACAATTGAATTAAAAATAGGCCTAACTGAATGATAAGGAGGGTGAAGAGGTTGATTTAATTTAGAATGACAAGAGTGTAATGATGAGTTCATATTAGACCTATTTATCAGCAGCAAATAATTTGACAGCGTGCCTTGCGGGTTGATACTGTTCTCTTTTACGTTTTACTTTGTAAAAATAAGCTGTTATCGGACTGTTTAATTTACTATAACTCTATTACTATAACCCACTGAAGGGTAAAACTGACCTGTCTCACGACGGTCTAATCCCAGCTCACGTTCCCTATTATTGTAAGGGAAACGAAAACATGCTACATGTGGCAGTAGGCCTTCAGAAAAATGCAAACCATGTCCTTGACTCTATCCAGCGACGCAAGCGAAGCCAGCCCATTGAATGAATGAAAATGGATGCTATGGGCAATAATTGTGCAAGTTACTTCACAATCTAATTTAAATCAGGTTTGTTGGTGGTTTGTGTTATCTGCCCATTCTCATTTGTCTCTCAGCACAATTGTAAATTCAATCCATGGGTCTGTAGTTGTGGGGTCTGTAGCAATGGTTATTGTCAATTATAAACTGGGTGGTTCGAGCCCTGGATTCTGATTGGCTGACAGCCGTGGTATATCAGACCTTATACCTCGATTATGACAAAACATGTATTTTTAATGCTCTAAGCACGTTGGTAACCAGTAAACCAGTATATTGGCCATATATCACAACTACTCGGGCCTGCTTAAATACACTCTATGAACATTGATGATAACGTATGGGTAGGGCTGTAAGTGTGTGAGTGTGGGTGTAAGCATATGCAGAGGAGGAGCTAACATCACATTCCTGAGATTCAGGTGTGGCCATACTGTGCCATCAGGCTTAATCTCTGGAATTACACACACACACACACACACATACATACATACATACATACATACATACATACATACATACATACATACATACATACATACATACATACATCATGCTGTCTCTCTGATGCCTCTGGGATTTATCCAGGGTGGGGTCAGAGTGTCACCTCACCATGGGGTTTAAGTCATTCAACTCAGAGGCATGGCATGGGTTAAAAATGGGGGATTTAGAACATGTGGGTGCCTTTTGAGTAGTGTAACTTTTTGTTAACATTCTGTCATAAAGCAACAAAGTCTTACAGTCTCACGTCAGCATTAGATTTTAATCCATGTTTCTCAAACATCACATTTCGAAGCTGTTCCAAATGTCAAATTTCGAAGTGTTTAAGGTGAAGTTTAGTCATTAACTTTGATTTTTTAAGGCTGGGTTAAGTTTAGGCATTACCCCCAAATTCTTAAAGTTAGGCATTAACCTCTAATTCCTCCCAAACCCGGATCCGGGAGCACCCCCATCAGTAAAAAAGCTGACTAGCATAGCCTAGCATAGCGTCACAAGTAAATACTAGCATCTAAATATCATCAAATCACAAGTCCAAGACACCAGATGAAAGATACACATCTTGTGAATCCAGCCATCATTTCTGATTTTTAAAATGTTTTACAGGGAAGACACAATATGTAAATCTATTAGCTAACCACGTTAGCAAAAGACACCACTTTTTTTACTCCACCAGTTTTTTACTCCATCAGTAGCTATCCCAAATTCGACCAAATAAAGATATAAATAGCCACTAACCAAGAAACAACTTCATCAGATGACAGTCTGATAACATATTTATTGTATAGCATATGTTTTGTTAGAAAAATGTGCATATTTCAGGTATAAATCATAGTTTACCATTGCAGCCACCATTACAACTCTCACCAAAGCGACTAGAATAACTACAGAGAGCAACGTGTATTACCTAATTACTCATCATAAAACATTTCTTAAAAATACACAGCGTACAGCAAATGAAAGACACAGATCTTGTGAATCCAGCCAATATTTCAGATTTTTTAAGTGTTTTACAGCGAAAACACAATATAGCATTATATTAGCTTACCCCAATAGCAAACCACACAACAGCATTGATTCAAGCCAAAAATAGCGATAACGTATAACCCAGCAAAAGATATTATTTTTTTCACTGACCTGCTCAGAATTCTTCAGATGACAGTCCTATAACATCATATTACAAAATGCATATAGAGTTTGTTCGAAAATGTGCATATTTAGCGGCACAAATCGTGGTTATACAATGAGAAAAGTAGCCAAGCTGCAAAGAAAATGTCAGGAGAAATCTTGGGAAAGGCACCTATTCTAATCGATAAGTAATCATAAACTTGACTAAAAAATACAGATTGGACAGCAAATGAAAGATAAATTAGTTCTTAATGCAATCGCTGTGTTAGATTTTTAAAATTAACGTTACTGCGCAATACAGCGTGCGCTAAAGCGAGACCGCACCGAAATTCATGGCGGAATTATTATTTGACATTTGTCAACATAAATACGAATTAACAGCATAAAGACTGCTTACTATTTGCTGAGCTTCCATCAGAATCTTGGGCAAGGTGTCCTTTCTCCAGAACAATCGTCTTTTGGTTGAAAGATGTCCTCTTCTCCTGTCGAAATAGCCGCTAACGTTAGCTATGTGCCGGAAAGGTGTCCAACTCCTGATAGCGCGTCACAAAGAAATCCCAGAAAATCGCAATAAACTGATATAAACTGCTATAAGTCGGTTTAAATTAACTACCTTATGATGTCTTTAACAACTATAACGATAAAAACATGACCGGAGATATAGAACTGCTAAAACGAAAGCTTTGCAGGACGCCATTGTGATGTCCCTCTTGCGCCAGGCGCCCCGTTGAAAAGAACGGTACTTCCGTTCCACGTTCTTATATAGGGCCCCAGATGGTGCAATCCACTCCATTCAAATTCTCATCGCTTACTGACATCTAGAGGAAGGCGTATGCAGTGCATGTAGCCCCATAGCTTACATGGGGACTTATAAACTGACCCTAGAACAGGGACCTCGATTTCAGAAATCTCACTTCCTGACAGGAAATGTGCTGCAGAATGAGTTCTGTTTCACTCAGAGAAATAATTCAAACGGTTTTAGAAACTAGAGAGTGTTTTCTATCCAATAGTAATAATAATATGCATATTGTACGAGCAAGAATTGAGTACGAGGCAGTTTAATTTGGGAACGAAATTATTACAAAGTGCAAATAGCACCCCCTATTGCCAAGAGGTAAGGGTTAAGGTTTGGGATAGGCTTAAAACGGGATGTCTTCCCTGTAACGCACAGTGTTGAGATTGCCTGCAATGACAACAAGCTCAGTCCGATAATGCTGTGACACACCGCCTCAGACCATGATGGACCCTCCACCTCCGAATCGATCCCACTCCAGAGTACAGGCCTCGGTGTAACGCGCATTCCTTTGACGATAAATGTGAATCCGACCATCACCCCTGGTGAGACAAAACCTCGACTTGTCAGTGAAGAGCAATTTTTGCCAGTCCTGTCTGGTCCAGCGACGGTGGGTGTGTGCCCACAGGCGACGTTATTGCCGGTGATGTCTGGTGAGGACCTGCCTTACAACAGGCCTACAAGCCCTCAGTCCAGCCTCTCTCAGCCTATTGCAGACAGTCTGAGCACTGATGGAGGGATTGTGCGTTCCTGGTGTAACTCGGGCAGTTGTTGTTGCCATCCTGTACCTGTCCCGCAGGTGTGCTGTTCGGATGTACCCATCCTGTGCAGGTGTTGTTACATGTGGTCTGCCACTGCGAAGATGATCAGCTGTCCGTCCTGTCTCCCTGTAGCGCTCACAGTGCGGACATTGCAATTTATTGCCCTGGCCACATCTGCAGTCCTCATGCCTCCTTGCAGCATGCCTAAGGCATGTTCACGCAGATGAGCAGGGACGCTGGGCATCTTTCTTTTGGTGTTTTTCAGAGTCAGTAGAAAGGCCTCTTTAGTGTCCTAAGTTTTTATAACTGTGACCTTAATTGCCTACCGTCTGTAAGCTGTTAGTGTCTTAACGACCGTTCCACAGGTGCATGCTCATACATTTTTCATGTTTCATTGAACAAGCATGGGAAACAGTGTTTAAACCCTTAAGACAGGGTTCTGAAAAAGGGATTTCTTTTTTTGCTGAGTTTATTTCAGTATCACCGACACCTTAACTTCTTATGGCTGAAGGGGCAGTATTGAGTAGCTTGGATGAAAGGTGCACAGAGGTGCCCAGAGTAAACAGCCTGCTCCTATTTCATAGTTGATAATATATGCATATTATTATTAGTATTGGATAGAAAACACTCTGAAGTTTCTAAAACTGTTTGAATTATGTCTGTGAGTATAACAGAACTCATATGGCAGGCAAAAACCTGAGAAGTTCCACTTCCTGTTTGGATATTTTCTGGGGGTGCCAGATTTTCAACCAAGCTCTCATTGAAAATACAGAGAGATATGGATGGGTTTTCACTTCCTACGGCTTCCACTAGATGTCAACAGTCAATAGAACTTTGTCTCATGACTCTAATGTGAAGGGGGGCCGAAGGAGACAGGAATGAGTAATCACTTCCATGAGGTGCCCACGCATTGAACTGGCGCGTTCATGTGAGAGGGAGCTCCGTTCCATCGGTCAATTGAAGTCGATGTAATTCTCCGGTTGGAACGTTATTCAAGATGTATGTTAACAACATTCTAAAGATTGATTCAGTACATCGTTTGACATGTTTCTACTGACTTTTGGACATTTCGTCACGTTATAGTGGACACGCTTTGAGACTTTGGTTCGGGCGTTTGGTAAACAATTCTAAAGTAGCTAATTGGACATAAATAACGGACATTATCGAACAAATCAAGCATTTATTGTGGACCTGGGATTCCTAGGACTGCATTCTGATGAAGTTCATCAAAGGTAAGGAAACATTTATCATGTATTTTCTGGTTTCTGTTGAGTCCAACATGGCGGCTAATTTGGCTCTTGTTCTGAGCTCCGTCTCAGATTATTGCATGGTTTATTTTTCCGTAAAGTTTTTTTGAAATCTGACACAGTGGTTGCATTAAGGAGAGGTATATATTTAATTCCATGTGTATAACTTGTATTATCATCTACATTTATGATGAGTATTTCTGTTGAAACGATGTGGCTATGCAAAATCACTTGATGTTTTTGCAACTAGTGAATCTAACGCGCCAATGTAAACTCAGATTTTTTGATATAAATATGAACTTTATCAAACAAAACATGCATGTATTGTGTAACATGAAGTCTTATGAGTGTCATCTGATGAAGATAATCAAAGGTTAGTGATTAATTTTATCTCTATTTCTGTTTTTTGTGAAAGCTATCCTTCGCTGGAAAAATGGCTGTGCTTATTGTGGTTTTGTGGTGACCTAACATAATCGTTTGTAGTGCTTTCGCTGAAAAGCATATTTGAAATAAGACACTTTGGTGGGATTAACAACAAGATTACCTTTAAAATGATATAAGACACATGAATGTCTGAGGAATTTTAATTATGAGATTTCTGTTGTTTGAATTTGGCGCCCTGCACTATCACTGGCTGTTGTCATATCGATCCCGGTAGCAGGATTGCAGCCATAAGAAGTTTTAAAGAGCAACTGAAGGCAACACACAACTTCTCTGTAAGAAAATGGCGTATGTGTCATCGATATTAGTCAGAAACATTTATTGTAGTATTGACTACAAAGTGTAAATAGGATAATTTTGGTTATAAAGTCAGTCTCGTCCAAATATTTTTTAAATGTCAATATCTTAATGGCTTAAAAACATCAAGCCAACTATAAATTGTAGATATTCATATGCAAATATAGAAAGCATTTAATGTGTTATGGCGGTGTAAGGGAGGCGAAGTCAGGTGCAGGAGAGCAGAGTAGAGTAAACATGCACACTTTTATTCCGTTCAACAATAGGCACAAAAAATGACATAAGTGCCCAAAAACACAGAACATAAACTATAAAAGTATCGCGCGTGAACAAACACCATAAACAATGAAAAATTACATGATGGGGAACAGAGGACTAAATACATGTAGATTGATTGGGGAATCAAAACCAGGTGTGTATGGAACAAGACAAAACAAATGGACATATGAAAAATGGAGCGGCGATGGCTAGAAAGCCGGTGACGTCGATCGCCGAACGCCGCCCAAACAAGGAGAGGAGCCGACTTAGGTGGAAGTCGTGACATAATGAGACAACTGAAAGACGTGCAACATGAAAATATTGTCCCATTGTGTAATTTATTGACAGTCCCTAACTAGCCCCAGAGAGGCTAGCCAAAGTCAAACCAACTTAGCCACGGTCGCACACCGGACGGCTGAAGCTAATTGCTGAAAGATGTTGGCTGGATTGCTAGGTAGTCTAGGCTACTTTCAGACACAATACCTGGTTAGACTGTTTCAAGTTATCTAGAAGGTTGAGTGACTGTAACTGTGTACTGTTTTGGGTGAGTAAATGTACAAACGCATCCCACATTCGAACACACACAAGAGACACCCACATCAAAGCACGCCTCCAAGACCCAAATCCCTTTCTCAGTCACATTTCCTCATGAGGAAAATTGAATCCGAGGCTAAATCAGAAAGTTCAGGCCCACCTTCAATGGTTTCAATGCCTGTCTGCATAATGAGAACCACTAACAACTTATGTGAGACCGAGTTGACTTGAAGGTGAGGCTTACAGCATCTCTCTTAGTGGTACAACAGTTTTCCATGTGAAATGGACTTTGAGTTTGCAGTAACACAGTAACACAGTAACACAGTAACACAGTAACACAGTAATACAGTAGTACCTACCTGAGAGAGAATGAGTTGTCCATGGTATTTCGTCACACACACACACACAGTATCAAACAGAGCAGGAGAGTGCATCAAATACGGACCAAATACACACTTGAAGAGATGAGAGACAGACAGTTATTTTTTATTTTATTTTTTACAGTTTTTGATAAGCTACTGTGACACTTGTCCTATTTGATTCAGTGATGTTTGTACTTTCTCCTTACCTTGAGGTAGTGGACTTGCATGAAGGTTTTCTCAGCGTTGAGGAAATGTTTGACCAGGGATGACCCAGAGTCACTGACCTGGCCTTTACTCTCCATGTTGAACCTACACACCAGACCGTCAGTCAGTCAGACAGACAAACAGGCAGCCAGTCAGGCAGACAGACACACAGACAGTCAGTCAGGCAGACAGACACACAGACAGTCAGTCAGGCAGGCAGACAGACACACAGGCAGCCAGTCAGGCAGAAAGACACACAGATAGTCAGTCAGTCAAACAGACAGTCAGTCAGTCAGTCAGTCAGGCAGGCAGACAGACAGACAGACAGACAGACAGACAGACAGACAGACAGACAGACAGACAGACAGACAGACAGACAGACACACAGACAGACAGTCAGTCAGACAGACAGACAGACAGACACAGAGACAGTCAGTCAGTCAGACAGACACAGAGAGTCAGTCAGGCAGACAGACACACAGACAGACAGACAGACAATCAGTCAGTCAGTCAGGCAGACAGACACACAGTCAGACAGACAGACAGTCAGTCAGTCAGTCAGGCAGACACACAAACAGTCAGTCAGACAGACATGAAGACAGTCAGTCAGTCAGACAGACACACAGTATCTGCTTACCCTGCTGCTATTTCTTTCTTTCAATAGGGGGTCTCCCGAGTGGCGCAGCAGTCTAAGTCACTGCATCTCAGTGTAAGAAGTGTCACTACAGTCCCTGGTTCAAATCCAGGCTGAATCACATCCGGCCGTGATTGGGAGTCCCATTTGGCAGCGCACAATTGGCCAAGGGTAGGCCATCATTGTAAATAAGAATTTGTCCTTAACTGACTTGCCTAGTTAAATAAAAAAATAGGCATTATCAGAACCATTTGAAAATGTAAAGTATGCTCCTTTTCCGAAAGTTAAAAATCTACATCTACAGATGTAATATCTTAATTTTAGCCAGTTTGCTACAGCAGGACAATAATCCTGCAGCAACAAGAAATGTGAATTATTATGTTGATAATAATTATTGGACAGTTTTGTAGGTGTTGATACATTTTTCTTAAGAGAAAATTGAGTCTGAAACTTCAAAGTGGAAATTACAAACTTCAGAAGCCTTTTTAAACCACAAATACACTACACGTTTTAAATGTCCTGCATTGCAGGAAAGTTATTCTGCAACAGGGCGATCAAATTAAGATCCTACATCTGTATAGTTCATTCAGTCAGCAGTGTAACCCCTCTTATTTGTCCTGTGCATTAAACAGGCTGCCATTGTGCTAAAGGTAGGCCACAAATCACATCCAGATGTATAATGTCATTCTATAGTGTTTATACGAACTCACCACGCTACGCTTTGACTTTACTGCCCATGACTCACTGAGCCCAGTCTTCCCAAGGAACACACACACACAAACACACACACACACACACACACACACACACACACACACACACACACACACACACACACACACACACACACACACACACACACACACACACACACACACACACACACACAGATGAAACAAAAACACACGGAGACTGTACACACACAAAAACAATTAAAACAGTAAAGTAAAAGTGATTCCTGTGCTCTGTCTGGCTGTTTAGAGAAGATTAACTCAGGCTGCCATGGGCTTAGCCCTTGAAGGATTTGTCTATACACAGGCAAGGCAGGCGCCTGGCTAGCAGATCAATACACTCCTCATCACTGGCCATTTATCTTAGCTCCCTCTCACTGAGGAAACAGGAGGCAAGGCTACAGACATGGTGAAACACACACACACACACATTCCACATGACAACACATAGTATATCTCTGCAAATTTCAAAAAGGCGAAACTCACATACACACACACACAGCACTCATCATGACAACACTGGGTATCTGGGCAATCTGTATACTGATGATGTTACTCCTCTCAGTCATCCGGCCGATTATTTGTGATTATTTCTGGTTACGTACAGTAGGGCTGGTCGGCTACCTGATCTGACCTCCACCAGCAGCTAACAGGGCATAAACTGTAATAGGGTGAGCATGAAGGAGGAAGAGAGGAGAGGAGATGGAGGGGATGGGGGTGGGGATGAGGGTGGGGGGGATCAGACTAGAGGAAGTGACACTAGTGTTTTGTCTGCTCAGTGTTGGCTACTGAGGAAAATATACTTCCTGGAGTTTACCGGAAACCTCTTCCTAGGGCACTCTTTATGTGTGTGTTCTTTCCTGTCTTTTGGCATTAACTGTGTGGAGCTGGTTTCTGAGAAATCTATTTCAGATCCAGTAAATACACGACTCAGGTCTGTTCAGGACGATAACTTTCCTTTACACAATAACCTCTATGAATAACTTCAAGATTACAGTAATTACATTAAGGCAGAATTACATCAAACATAATGACATTGTTACATGTGATTGCACTACCTGGAACTATATCTTTGTAAAAGATAACTAAAAATAGCAAAGGTTGGTTTAACCATGAGAGATTTCTCAAAGTCAGAGATAGGGGAGAACTGGGATAGTAGTAACACTCTCTATATCTCCAATCTGGCACAAGATAGAATGCACATGCTCAGTTTAGTCCTCAACTGTAATGTGAAGAAGTAAGACCCTGTGATGGACTCTGCAGAGTCCTGGAGCAGCAAGCACCATGCTCTAACAAATGAGCTACAGAGGACCATCACCTGCTTTGTAGTTAGATTCACCAAACTTATATCAGGTTTATAACCAGTGTGTGTAGATATATCTGATGTACAGTACCAGTCAAAAGTTTTAGAATACCTACACATTCCAGGGTTTTTCCTCATTTTTTAAAATGTTCTACACTGTAGAATACTAGTGAAGACATCAAAACTATGAAATAACACATATGGAATCATGTAGTAATCAAAAAAGTGTTAAACAAATCAAAACATATTTTATATTTGAGATTCTTCAAAGTAGCCACCCTTTGCCCCGATGACAGCTTTGCCCACTCATGGCTCTTGTTAGTGTATGAAACATGATGGATTGACTGGTTTAAGTGTGTATGATGTAATATTGTATGTGTATGTGATTATTTTAATGGAAGGTGAATGTTCATCCTGGATGGACAATAAAGTTGTATTCTATACTATTCTA
This sequence comes from Salvelinus namaycush, assembly GCF_016432855.1. Lineage (NCBI taxonomy): Eukaryota > Metazoa > Chordata > Actinopteri > Salmoniformes > Salmonidae > Salvelinus > Salvelinus namaycush. The sequence goes on along the minus strand of NC_052324.1, from coordinate 33,674,622 downwards.
TTAGCCAGGTAAACCAAAGTCCCATTAAGATAGTGTTTTACAAAGTCATAACAACCCTTTAGGTTCAGATTGTATGTGTGTACCAGCAATGACATGACAGCTGTGAGACAGCTCTCTCTCTCTCTCTCTCTCTCTCTCTCTCTCTCTCTCTCTCTCTCTCTCTCTCTCTCTCTCTCTCTCTCTCTCTCTCTCTCTCTCTCTCTCTCTCTCTCTCTCTCTCTCTCTCTCTCTCTCTCTCTCTCTCTCTCTCTCTCTCTCTCTCTCTCTCTCTCTCTCTCTCTCTCTCTCTCTCTCTCTCTCTCTCTCTCTCTCTCACACATTTAACAGTGGTTTAGATTGTACAATGATTCTCTACACTATGCATTGCTTGTTTTATCACATAAACTGAAATTAGGCAAACTATGAGAATTTTAGCAATCAGGAAATGGCAGACCGATTTCTGCATATTGCACCCTTAAATTCGCTGCTCTGTTTTGCTTGTTTACAGCGGGTCATTTATAGGGAATTGTCGGAGGCGTTCTAGTATTGTTACATCAGCAACATTTTGAGAATAAGGCGTTAAGCCCCCCCCCCCCCCCCCCCCCGTCTACGCTGCTGCTACTCTCTGTTATTATCTGTGTATGGTCAATCTAGTAACTATAATTACATGTACATAGCCCCGCTATTGTTATTTACTGCTGCTCTTTAATTATTTGTTTTTCTTATATCTTACTTTTTATTAGGTATTTTCTTAAATCTGCATTGTTGGTTAAGGGCTTGTAAGTAAGCATTTCACTGTAAGGTTTACACCTGTTGTATTTGGCGCATGTGACAAATACAATTTCATTTCATTTGATAACATGGCGTCCGTTCTAAAACCTGCCCAACTCTTAATATGGCTCTGCTAGATATTTTAAAGTTTAAACAGAGCTCTTATCTGACTGCTAGGTGTGCTCTCTCTCTCTCTCTCTGTGTGTGTGTGTGTGTGTGTGTGTGTGTGTGTGTATGTGTGTGTGTGTGTGTGTGTGTGTGTGTGTGTGTGTGTGTGTGTGTGTGTGTGTGTACATCTACAGATTACACAGGTTTCACTGTGGAAACCGGATGAGGTATAAAAACACTAGAAACTATGCCGATAAATCAGCAGGAAGAGTCGCCTCTCAGCCTGTCTCTAAATATAACTCTTCTGAAAGAGACAGATAAACTATGGTTCCCTCCTGGGTCTGGCTTTATGCAGGTGTGTGTGTGTGTGTGTGTGTGTGTGTGTGTGTGTGTGTGTGTGTGTGTGTGTGTGTGTGTGTGTATGTGTCTGTTTTCAACTATGTGTGTTCAAATGTGGGTTTGAGCAGTGACCAAGTGAACTTGAACAAAAACAGCCTTCAGATGAGCTCAAAATGAACATCCTTAAATTAAATGATGAGGATTTATATCAGCACAATGGAGGTGTCGATTACATCTCACATTCCAATGTTCCAACTTGTAAACAAGGCTGCATGGGATTTCTCGTAATGCGACTCTATGCAGTCAATGGCAATTGTCCGCTTTGGGTATAATGCCAGGAGCCACTTGTGGATTTGACAGCTCTAACACAGTTCCACCTCCGTCAACGTTAAAACAACAGCTATGTGGATGTCGGCTAGAGCAGATGTGATTGAGTAGATCCCCAAGTGTTTATTTATGAACTCAACAAAAAATGAATTGTCAGGACCCTGTCTTTCAAAGATAATTCGTAAAAATCAAAATAACTTTTCAGATCTTCATTGTAAAGGGTTTAAACACTGTTTCCCATGCTTGTTCAATGACCCATACACAATTAATGTATATGTACCGGTGGAACGCTCGTTAAGACACTAACAGCTTTCAGACGGTAGGCAATTAAGGTCACAGTTATGAAAACTTAGCACACTAAAGAGGCCTTTCTACTGACTCTGAAAAACACCAAAAGAAAGATGCCCAGGGTCCCTGCTCATCTGCGTGAACGTACCTTAGGCATGCTGCAAGGAGGCATAAGAACTGCAGATGTGGCCAGGGCAATAAATTGCAATGTCCGTACTGTGAGACGCCGAAGACGGAGCTACAGGGAGACAGGACGGACAGCTGATCATCTTCGCAGTGGCAGACCACGTGTAACAACACCTGCACAGGATCGGTACATCCGAACAGCACACCTGCGGGAAAGGTACAGGATGGCAACAACAACTGCCCGAGTTACACCAGGAACGCACAATCCCTCTATCAGTGCACAGACTGTCTGAAATAGGCTGAGAGAGGCTGGACTGAGGGCTTGTAGGCCTGTTGTAAGGCACGTCGCCTATGGGCACAAACCCACCGTCGCTGGACCAGACAGGACTGGCAAAAATTGCTCTTCACTGACGAGTCGTGGTTTTGTCTCACCAGGGGTGATGGTTGGATTCACATTTATCGTCAAAGGAATGCGCGTTACACCGAGGCCTGTACTCTGGAGTGGGATCGATTTGGAGGTGGAGGGTCCGTCATGGTCTGGGGCGGTGTGTCACAGCATCATCGGACTTAGCTTTGCGTTATAGGGAAGACATCCTCCTCCATCATGTGGTACCCTTCCTGCAGGCTCATCCTGACATGACCCTACAGCATGACAATGCCACCAGCCATACTGCTCGTTCTGCGTGTGATTTTCCTGCAAGACAGGAATGTCAGTGTTCTGCCATGGCCAGCGAAGAGCCCGGATCTCAATCCCCTTGAGCACGTCTGGGACCTGTTGGATTGGAGGTTGAGGGCTAGGGCCATTCCCCCCAGAAACGTGCAGGTGCCGTGCTGGAAGAGTGGGGTAACATCTCACAGCAAGACCTGGCAAATCTGGTGCAGTCCATGAGGAGGAGATGCACTACAGTACTTAATGCAGCTGGTGGCCACACCAGATACTGACTGTTACTTTTGATTTTGACCCCCCCTTTGTTCAGGGACACATTATTCAATTTCTGTTAGTCACATGTCTGTGGAACTTGTTCCGTTTATGTCTCAGTTATTGAGTCATGTTATGTTCATACAAATATTTACACGTTTCGTTTGCTGAAAATAAACGCAGTTGAGAGTGAGAGGGAGTTTCTTTTTTTGCTGAGTTTATTTAAAGCAGTCAGTGTTTGAAACACTCTCTTTATGAAAATGTTGATCCCCAGTCGTAAATATACAGTACTAGTCAAAAGTTTGGACACACCTACTCATGCAAGGTTCTTCTTTTTTTCTTCTATTTTCCACATTGTATATTTCTACATTTCTACATTCAAAACTATGAAATAACACGTATGGAATCATGTAGTAACGAAAAAAGTGTTAAATATTTTATATTTGAGATTCTTCAAAGTAGCCACCCTTTGCCTTGATGACAGCTTTGCACATTCTTGACATTCTCTCAACCACCTTCACCTGGAATGCTTTTCCATCAGTCTTAAAGGAGTTCCCAGATATATGCTGAGCACTGTTGGCTGCTTTTCCTTCACTTTCTGGTCCAACTCATCCCAAACCATCTCAATTGGGTTGAGGTCGGGTGATTGTGGAGAGGCCAACACTCTCCTTCTTGGTCAAATAGCCCTTACACAGCATGAAGGTGTGTTGGGTCATTGTCCTGTTGAAAAACAAATGATAGTCCCACTAAGCACCTACCAGATGGATTGGCGTGTCACTGCAGAATGCTGTTGTAGCCATACTGGTTAAGTATGCCTGGAATTCTAAATAGATCACAGACAGTGTCACGAGCAAAGCACCCACACACAATCACACCTCCTCCTCCATGCTTTAGGGCGGGAACTACACATTCGGAGATCATCCATTAACCCACTCTCCGTCTCACAAGACACAGCTGTTGGAACCAAAAATCTAAAATTTGGACTCATTAGACCAAAGGACAGATTTCCAGTGGTCTAATGTCCATTGCTCGTGTTTCTTGGCCCAAGCAAGTCTCTTCTTCTTATTGGTGTCCTTTAGTAGTGATTTCTTTGCAGCAATTCGAACATGAAGGCCTGATTCACAAAGTCTGTTGAGATGTTGAGATGTGTGTGTTTCTTGAACTCTGTGAAGTATTTATTTCCGCTGCAATTTCTGAGGCTGGTAACTCTAATAAACTTATCCTCTGTAGCAGAGGTAACTCTGGGTCTTCCTTTCCTGTGGCAGTCCTCATGAGAGCCAGTTTCATCATAGCACTTGATGGTTTTTGTGACTGCACTTGAAGAAACGTTCAAAGTTTTTGACATTTTCCGCATTGACTGACCTTCACGTCTCAAGTAATGATGGACTGTCATTTCTCTTTGCTTATTTGAGCTGTTCTTGCCATAATATGGACTTGGTCTTTTACCAAATAGGGCTATCTTGTCACAACACAACTGATTGGGTCAAACGCATTAGGAAGGAAAGAAATTCCACAAATGAACTTTTAAGAAGTCACACCTGTTAATTGAAATGCATTCCATGACTACCTCATGAAGCTGGTTGAGAGAATGCCAACAGTGGTTACTACATGAATCCACATGTATTATTTCATAGTTTTGATGTATTCACTATTATTCTATAATTTAGAAAATTATCAAACGTCATTATCAAACATCACGTCACAAACGTCATACGTCACGAGCCAAGATGTGTTTGTCCTGCTAGAACCTTATGGCTGTGAGTGATCACACCTTGCGCATGTGTGCATGCACTTGTGAGTGTGTACAGATGTGTGTGTGTTTGTGCATGTGCTTGTGTCCATGTGTGCGTATATGAGCTACCACACCTGGCCCTTGGTGCCTGCAGTAGAGGACCCGGGGCCCCATTCATTAATGAATGTTTCATAAACACGTCCAGACCCATAGCAGTGACCTATGTTTACAAGTAGGGGGGGGGGGGGGGGGGTTCTGGTAAGCCAACATACGGAATTGTTTTAGGATTTGTTTTAGGATTCAAGAATGTGCTCTTGTAGGCTACCCGTGCAAGTTGGTCCACACACAAAATCATTTCAGCATCCAAACCCCAACAGTGCAACAGTGCACCCACAGTTTGATGAATAGAAAGAGACATCAGTTAGAAAACCCCTACATGTACTGTAAGGAAATTCTGCCAATGTCATTAGGCCTCCGCTTGCAGGCTGAATTGAAGCGTCCACTGTTGTCCACGCGCGCCTCGATATCGGCCACTCATCTCCACCTTGTCCACTTCTGTCTTGGTAAAAAGTAAGTGTTCTCGTTGAACCACAATGCAATTTGAAGCATTTACCACCCGGTTTCAAGTCAATTCGCACATTGTTAAAACTTATTCTGGCTGCAAGCCCGAGGCCGGCCACAATATGACAACAGCCACTTCAAGTGCAGGGCGCGAAATTCAAAATATATTTTTTAGAAATATTTAACTTTCACACATTAACAAGTCCAATACAGCAAATGAAAGGTACACATCTTGTGAATCCAGCCAACATGTCCAATTTTTAAAATGTTTTACAGCGAAAAGAGCACGTATATTTATGTTAGCTCACCACCAAATACAAAAAAGGACAGACATTTTTCACAGCACAGGTAGCATGCACAAAGCCAACCTAACTAACCAAGAACCAACCAAACTAACCAACAAACAACTTCATCAGATGACAGTCTTATAAAATGTTATTCAATAAATCTATGTTTTGTTTGAAAAATGTGCATATTTCAGGTATAAATCATAGTTTACATTGCAGCTACAATCAGAAATTGCACCGAAAGCAGCCAGAATAATTACAGACACCAACGTCAAATATCTAAATACTCATCATAAAACATTTCTGAAAAATACATAGTGTACAGCAAATGAAAGACAAGTATCTTGTGAATCCAGCCAATATTTCCGATTTCTTAAGTGTTTTACAGCGAAAACACAATATAGCGTTATATTAGCTTACCACAATAGCCAGAAACACAAGCCATTACCCAGTAGCAAAAGTTAGCGATCGTAACAAACCAGCAAAAGATATATAATTTTTGACTAACCTTGATAAGCTTCATCAGATGACAGTCCTATAACATCAGGTTATACATACACTTATGTTTTGTTCGAAAATGTGCATATTTAGAGCTGAAATCAGTGGTTATACATTGTGCTAACGTAGCATCTTTTTCCCACAACGTCCGGATATTTTTCTGACACTTTTTCTGACACACATATTCTGACCAAATAACTATTCATAAACATAACTAAAAAATACATGTTGTATAGGAAATGATAGATACACTAGTTCTTAATGCAATCGCCGTGTTAGAATTCTAAAAATAACTTCATTACGACATCCAGCTTAGGTATAGCGAGAGAGTACCCAAAAGCTGGGCGCAAACGACTAGCACAACATGTTCGACAGATATATGAAATAGCATCATAAAATGGGTCCTACTTTTGCTGTTCTTTCATCAGAATGTTGTACAAGGGGTCCTTTGTCGGGAACAATCATTGTTTGGATTTAGAACGGCCTTTTTCCCTCTCGATTTAGCAAGCACACTTGCCAAGTGGCGCGAATCTCTCCATCGTCAACAAACTCAGAGAACGGAACACGGCAAAACTCCCGAAAAAAATTCAAAAATCTGATTAAACTATATTGAAAAAACATACTTTACGATGATATTGTCACATGTATCAAATAAAATCAAAGCCGGAGATATTAGTCGTCCATAACGACAGCTTATCAGAAGGCAAATCCAGGTCCCTTGACGCGCTCTCCAGAAAACAGGAAACTGGTGACACGTCATACAAAGAGCATTTATTCGACCCCTGTCACGATCGTCATAATAAGCGGACCAAGGTGCAGCGGGATATGAAGACATCTTCTTTTATTAAAGATGACGAAACACGAAACGAACACTTTTACAAAACAAAACAACAAACGATCGTGAAGCTAATAGACGTAAGTGCAAACACAAGCTACAAACGTACAACATAGACAATTACTCACAAACACCTAAAGCCTATGGCTGCCTTAAATATGGCTCCCAATCAGAGACAACAATAAACAGCTGTCTCTGATTGAGAACCAAATCAGGCAACCATAGACTTTCCTAAACACCTACACTGAACACTACCCCATACCTACTACAAAAACCCCCTAAACAATACACACACCCTAAACTAGAAAAAACACACAAACATCCCCCATGTCACACCCTGACCTAACTAAACTAATAAAGAAAATCAATATAACAGAGGCCAGGGTGTGACAACCCCAGATCAAGTTACACACTCCATTTCTTCTCTCACTGCTTGTCGACATCTAGTGGAAGACGTATGAAGTGCATCTAAACGAATAAATATCAAGGACTTTAATAGGCAGGCCCTAGAAGAGAGCATCGATTTCAGATTTTCCACTTCCTGTCAGGAAGTTTGCTGCAAAAGGAGTTCTGTTTTACTCACAGATATAATTCAAATGGTTTTAGAAACTAGAGAGTGTTTTCTATCCAATAGTAATAATAATATGCATATTGTACGAGCAAGAATTGAGTACGAGGCCGTTTGAAATGGGCACCTTTTATCCGGCTACTCAATACTGCCCCTGCAGCCCAAACAGGTTAATGTGGCTGAATGCAGTAATGTTAAATAATGGTGTAGTAGCCTACAGTTTTCTTGGCATTTTGAGTTAATTGTGATAGAGTCACGTTTTACCGGTAAGCGTACCCCCACAAATGTTTTACTTACTTTCACCCCTGTTGCTAACTTGCACTAGCACAATTGCTAACTAGCGTTAGCGTAATGACTAGATGGGGTCATACAGAAAAGCGGAGAGAACACGATTTTCAGAATGTCGCCTGGTCTGACAAACAGCACTGTAGCTCTGCCACTTTCCACTACAGATGTGGAAGGTCGGCATAGGCGGATGTGGTGGATTCCGCTTCATCCATTACCATGAGCCTGTCCTCCCCAATTAAGGTGCCACCAACCTCCTGTGGTGTAGAGTACAGACCTTAGTGCTGCCTGTCAATGCAATAGAATCCTACGCAGATGCCTTCTGCCTACAATAAAATCTCTTGCATAGTTAGTTTTGCATAATAAGTATTTCGTAGTTCGTTTTCTTTCTGTATGTTGCATTGAAAGTGGCTAATATTTTGTTGATTAGATCACAATTCTCACAGTAAAGGGAAACATTGATAGTGTTAACTAAATGGGAAACTCTAGTTAAGTGAAGTTCAGTCTCTTGCTTCTCTGTGCATGCTGGTATTTATTTTGCCTGGTGCGACGGGTGTAGCTTAGAGGGAACATTGCAACTCACACATGGTTATGGGCAACAACAAAAAAGACACCTGTACTATGTCAGATATAGAGTTGAAATGCATTACATTTTGCGTTTGCATCCCAATATTACACTTTATATTCATCACAAAAATATCTTTATCAATTGTGAAATTATGAAAAATATTAATAACATTGAGGCCAAAGAGGGCGCTTTTGGTCATTGACTGCAGAAAAGGACTACGGATTTTAACTAATCATTGCGCTTACTGTACATACATACAGTATATACATGCCTACTGGTACATACACGTACTGAACTACATGTAATTAATCATTCATGTTTTGGTTCAGGATTTCTTGCTGCTGGAGACCTTTTTTGACACGGAGAGTTAAGTTGATTTGAGAAATGCATAGGGAAATGGACAGATCCTGTGCACACCTTTTTCCACTGATGTTTACTGAATGGTGAAAGAAGAAATGCTGTTTTTCTGCTATCTTTTCCTCTCACTCCCTCTCTTTCTCTCCTCCTTATTGTATAATCTCTCTCCTTTCTATTCCATCTTTCTCACCTTGCCTCTTTCCCACTTCAGCATCTGTCCCTCCTTTTGTCTCTGTCCCAATCCCTGCTTGTCTCTATCCACTTCTCACTCTTTCTATCTTTCTCACTCCCTTTCTCCCCCTCCTCTCTCCTCTCAAAGCAGGGTCTTCTCCCTTCCTGTGCTGTAGCTTGTGTCCAGAGCAGATTGATTTAATTAAAGTGAGAGCTGGAGGGAAAGTTAAGGACGGTCAATATTTGTGTCTGCTGCATCCAACTGTAAACACCATAGACTGAAAGAGACTGAGACAGACTTAGGAGGTGTGTGTGTGTGTGTATGTGTGTGTGTGTGTGTGTGTGTGTGTGTGTGTGTGTGTGTGTGTGTGTGTGTGTGTGTGTGTGTGTGTGTGTGTGTGTGTGTGTGTGTGTGTGTGTGTGTGTGTGTGTGTGTGTGTGTGTGTGTGTGTGTGTGTGTGTGTGTGCCAGAATTTCCCTTCTCTGCTATTTGAAAGTGTTGCCCACATTTTTCTTCACAATACAATAACTATTTTCCCAGGATTATGTTTTATCATTGTGTCTTAGGTAATAACAGTTGTTACATTAACAATAACAATTATGCTGAACTAAAATATAAACGCAACATGCAACAATTTCAAATATTTTATTGAGTTACAGTTCATATAAGGAAATCAGTCAATTGAAATAAATTCATTGGGCCCTAATCTATGGATTTCACATGACTGGGAATACAGATATGCATCTGTTGGTCACAGATACCTTAAAAAAAAGTTAGGGTCGTGGATCAGAAAACCAGTCAGTATCTGGTGTGACCACCATTTGCCTCATGCAGCGCAACACATCTCCTTCTCATAGTTGATCAGGCTGTTGATTGTGGCCTGTGGAATGTTTTCCCACTCATCTTCAATGACTGGGCGAAGTTGCTGGCTATTGGCGGGAACTGGAACACGCTATCATACACGTCAGTCCAGAGCATCGCAAACATGCTCAATGGGTGGCATGTCTGGTGAGTATGCAGGCCATGGAAGAACTGGGACATTTACAGCATCCAGGAATTGTGTACCGATCCTTGCAACATTGGGCCGCACGACAATGGGCCTCAGGATCTCATCACGTACAGTATCTCTGTGCATTAAAATTGCCATCGATAAAATGCAATTGTGTTCATTGTCCGTAGCTTATGCCTGCCTATACCATAACAGCACCGCCACCATGAGGCCCTCTGTTCACAAGGTGGCATTGTGTTGTGGTTAAAACTGCACATTTTAGAGGGGCCTTTTGTTGTCCCCAGCTCATGGTGCATCTGTGTAATGATCATTCTGTTTAATCAGCTTCTTGATATACCACACCTGTCAGGTGGATGGATTATCTTGGCCATGCAGAAATCTTCACTAAGGGATGTAAACAAATTTGTGCACAACATTTGAGAGAAATAAGCTTTTTGTGTGTATGGAACATTTCTGGGATCTTTTATTTCAGCTCCTGAAACCAACACTTTATATGTTGCGTTTAGATATTGGTTCAGTGTATGTTCTGCCATTGTATTCCAGACAAGGCCTCACCATTTAAGCTATTTATGCAGACTGGCTGGATTGACCAGGAAATCCTAAAGTAAGCTGAGTGGTTGAAACGTCTGCAGTTACACTGGTCAGAAAAGGCCTAGTACGCTATAGTGTTGAGGTTGAACTCTGGAGCTAGTTCAGTTACATTTTAGTAATTTAGCAGACGCTCTTATCCAGAGCGACTTATGGTAGTGAGTGCATACATTTTTGTACTGGTCTTCTGTGGGAATCAAACCCACAACCCTGTCGCCATGCTCTACCAACTGAGCTACATGGGAACAGTTATTCCTCTTTTGGTTCATGTTTTTTAATTGTATTTATTAGAAAAGGCTAGTCGTGGATACACGAGGCAGATACCAGTGATGTATTTTTCATGACTGTGAAAACATTGTGGCCATGTCTAATACCAATACAACATTATTGAAAATGTGATGCACAAGGTTTGAAATTGGGAGCATTCAAACACACCCTCCTGCTCTCTCTCTCTCTCTCTCTCTCTCTCTCTCTCTCTCTCTCTCTCTCTCTCTCTCTCTCTCTCTCTCTCTCTCTCTCTCTCTCTCTCTCTCTCTCTCTCTCTCTCTCTCTCTCTCTCTCTCTCTCTCTCTCTCTCTCTCTCTCTCTCTCTCTCTCTCTCTCTCTCTCTCTCTCTCTCTCTCTCTCTCTCTCTCTCTCTCAGCCTTCTAACTCTCTCCAGCTCTCTGCTAGTCACAGCCCTCCAACTCTCAGCTCTCTGTTAGTCAAATCTCTCCAACTCTCTCCAGCTCTCTCCAGCTCTCTGCTAGTCACAGCCCTCCAACTCTCAGCTCTCTGTTAGTCAAATCTCTCCAACTCTCTCCAGCTCTCCAACTCTCAGCTCTCTGCGAGTCACAGCCCTCCAACTCTCAGCTCTCTGTTAGTCAAATCTCTCCAACTCTCTCCAGCTCTCTCCAGCTCTCTCCAGCTCTCTGCTAGTCACAGCCCTCCAACTCTCAGCTCTCTGTTAGTCAAATCTCTCCAACTCTCTCCAGCTCTCTCCAGCTCTCTGCTAGTCACAGCCCTCCAACTCTCAGCTCTCTGTTAGTCAAATCTCTCCAACTCTCTCAAGCTCTCTCCAGCTCTCTGCTAGTCACAGCCCTCCAACTCTCAGCTCTCTGTTAGTCAAATCTCTCCAACTCTCTCCAGCTCTCCAACTCTCTGCGAGTCACAGCCCTCCAAATCGAACCAACTTTGAGCTCTCTGCTAGTCAAATCTCTCCAACTCTCTCCAGCTCTCCAACTCTCAGCTCTCTGCTAGTCACAGCCCTCCAACTCTCAGCTCTCTGCTAGTCACAAACCTCCAACCCCCAGCTCTTTGCTAGTCACAGCCCTCCAGTGTTCAATTCTCTGCTAGTCACAGGTCTCCAGTGTTCAATTCTCTGCTAGTCACAGGTCTCCAGTGTTCAATTCTCTGCTAGTCACAGGTCTCCAGTGTTCAATTCTCTGCTAGTCACAGGTCTCCAGTGTTCAATTCTCTGCTAGTCACAGGTCTCCAGTGTTCAATTCTCTGCTAGTCACAGGTCTCCAGTGTTCAATTCTCTGCTAGTCACAGCCCTCCAGTGTTCAATTCTCTGCTAGTCACAGGTCTCCAACTCCCCCAACCACCTCACAATCAATCTACTCTAATGACTACTTCTAATCACCATAATAACTGACCGTAATTACCTCGTGGTGTTCCGTTGTCTGGCAATCCTTACCTCCAGGAATATTCACTGATAAGTTGTCATCATCCCAACCTTGGAATGCGTGACGGTCAGTTGATCGGAGAGTTGTGTTTTCTGACACTCGATTGGCGTGTTTTTTCCATGTATGATATGTTGGTAACATACATTAGCAGAATCTGGATCAATCTGAACCTTTTAGATCGGTCTTTTTTCAGTCCTTCACTTGATCCATTACTCTAAGGTTAACAATACATTGTACTTGAACATGGCTGGAAATAGAAAATGGCAGGCAACAGTTTGGAGACATAATAATAAACAATGACATCCCCACACATCCCAAAAAGGCCAAATGGAATGGGAACTGAGCTGCTGTCTATTTTAGATCACTGTTAGTATGAGTAAGCAGCAAGGTTGTTATACTAAACTGAAGTTAAAATGGAAAACTAATCCTAAATACAGAATTTAGTAAACAAATAGAAATACAACTAATATAAAAACACAAAACTATAATAACCTTGGTCAGCATGCAGTTTGGGGATGAATCTAGGGTGGGTCATAACAATTCAATAAGGGCCACCCTTGAGAGCCACCCTCCAGAGCCACTATACAGAGCCACTATACAGAGCCACTATACAGAGCCACTATACAGAGCCACCATACAGAGCCACCATACAGAGCCACCATACAGAGCCACTATACAGAGCCACCCTCCAGAGCCACTATACAGAGCCACTATACAGAGCTACTATACAGAGCCACCATACAGAGCCACTATACAGAGCCACTATACAGAGCCACTATACAGAGCCGCCATACAGAGCCACTATACAGAGCCACCCTACAGAGCCACCCTACAGAGCCACCCTACAGAGCCACCATACAGAGCCACTATACAGAGCCACCATACAGAGCCACCATACAGAGCCACCATACAGAGCCACCCTACAGAAACACCCTACAGAGCCACCATACAGAGCCACCATACAGAGCCACCATACAGAGCCACTATACAGAGCCACCATACAGAGCCACTATACAGAGCCACACTACAGAGCCACCATACAGAGTCACCCTCCAGAGCCACCATACAGAGCCACCATCCAGAGCCACCATACAGAGCCAGCATACAGAGCCACCATACAGAGCCACCCTCCAGAGCCACCATACAGAGCCAGCATACAGAGCCACCATACAGAGCCACCCTCCAGAGCCAACATACAGAGTCACCCTCCAGAGCCAGCATACAGAGCCACCATACAGAGCCACTATACAGAGTCACCCTCCAGAGCTACCATACAGAGCCACCATACAGAGCCACCCTCCAGAGCCACCATACAGAGTCACCCTCCAGAGCCACCATACAGAGCCACCATACAGAGACACCATACAGAGCCACCATACAGAGCTACCATACAGTGCCACCCTCCAGAGCCACCCTCCTGAGCCACCATACAGAGCCACCCTCCTGAGCCACACTACAGAGCCACCATACAGAGCCACCCTCCAGAGCCACCCTCCTGAGCCACCATACAGAGCCACCCTCCAGAGCCACCATACAGAGCCACGCTCCAGAGCCACCATACAGAGCCACCATACAGAGCCACCCTCCAGAGCCACCCTCCAGAGCCACCCTCCAGAGCCACCATACAGAGCCACCATATAGAGCCACCATACAGAGCCACCCTCCAGAGCCACCCTCCAGAGCCACCCTCCAGAGCCACCATACAGAGCCACCCTCCAGAGCCACCATACAGAGCCACCCTCCAGAGCCACCCTCCAGAGCCACCGTACAGAGCCACCCTCCAGAGCATTGAATGGACAGTGTCACGATCGTCGAAGGGAGAGAGATTGGACCAAGGCGCAGCGCGTGAAAAATACATCTTCTCTTTATTAACAGAAGGAAAACGAAACAAAACAACAAACAGACGACCGTGAAGCTATAAATCTAGATAGTGCTGACACAAACACTACACATAGACACAGACAATTACCCACAAAAACCTAGTGCCTATGGCTGCCTTAAATATGGCTCCCAATCAGAGACAATTAATGACATCTGTCTCTGATTGAGAACCCTTCAGGCAACCATAGACACAGCTAGACTTCTATACTAAACATAAACCCAACTACTCTAATAAACCCCCTAACCTTACAACCACCCTAGACACTACAAAAACACATACATTCACCATGTCACACCCTGACCTAACTAAAATAATAAATGAAAACAAAGATAACTAAGGCCAGGGTGTGACATAACCCCCCCCTTAAGGTGCGAACTCCGGGCGCACCAGCATAAAGTCTAGGGGAGGGTCTGGGTGGGCGTCTGTCCACGGTGGCGGCTCTGGTACTGGTCGTGGTCCCCACCCCACCATAGTCACTACCCGCTTTCGTAGCCTCCTCCAACTGACCACCCGCCAACTTAACCCCACTGGATTAAGGGGCAGCACCGGACTAAGGGGCAGCACCGGACTAAGGGGCAGCACCGGACTAAGGGGCAGCACCGGACTAAGGGGCAGCACCGGACTAAGGGGCAGCACCAGGATAAGGGGCAGCACCAGGATAAGGGGCAGCACCAGGATAAGGGACAGCACCAGGATAAGGGGCAGCTCCGGACTGAGGGACGGCAGCTCCGGACTGAGGGACGGCAGCTCCGGACTGAGGGACGGCAGCTCCGGACTGAGGAACGGATCCTGGCTGGACGGCTCTGGCGGATCCTGGCTGTACGGCTCATGGCTGGCTGACGGATCTGGCTGCTCATGGCTGGCTGACGGATCTGGCTGCTCATGGCTGGCTGACGGATCTGGCTGCTCATGGCTGGCTGACGGATCTGGCTGCTCATGGCTGGCTGACGGATCTGGCTGCTCATGGCTGGCTGACGGATCTGGCTGCTCATGGCTGGCTGACGGCTCTGGCAGATCCTGTCTGGTTGGCGGCTCTGGCAGATCCTGTCTGGTTGGCGGCTCTGGCAGATCCTGTCTGGTTGGCGGCTCTGGCAGATCCTGTCTGGTTGGCGGCTCTGGCAGATCCTGTCTGGTTGGCGGCTCTGGCAGATCCTGTCTGGTTGGCGGCTCTGGCAGATCCTGACTGACGAATGGCTCTAGCGGCTCCTGACTGACTAACGGCTCTGACGGCTCGGGACAGACGGGCGGCTCTAATGGCTCGGGGCAGACGGATGGCTCAGACGGCGCTGGGGAGACGGATGGCTCAGATGGCGCTGGGGAGACGGATGGCTCAGATGGCGCTGGGGAGACGGATGGCTCAGATGGCGCTGGGGAGACGGATGGCTCAGATGGCGCTGGGGAGACGGATGGCTCAGATGGCACTGGGCAGACGGATGGCTCTGGCCGGATGAGGCGCACTGTAGGCCTGGTGCGTGGTGCCAGAACTGGAGGCACCGGGCTAAGGACACGCACCTTCAGGCTAGTGCGGGGAGAAGGAACAGGGCATACTGGACCCTGGGGACGCACATTAGGCCTAGTGCGTGGTGCCGGAACTGGTGGTACCGGGCTGGGGACACGCATCTCAGGGCTAGTGCGGGGAGCAGCAACAGGATGCACAGGACTCTGGAGACGCACAGGAGGCTTAGTGCGTGGTGCCGGAATTGGTGGTACCGGGCTGGAGACACGCACCATAGGACGAGTGCGTGGAGGAGGAACAGGGCTCTGGAGACACACTGGAAGCCTGTTACGTGGTGTAGGCACTGGTGGAACTGGACTGGGGCGGGGAGGTGGCGCCGGAAATACCGGACCGTGCAGGCGTACTGGTTCCCTTGAACACCGAGCCTGCCCAACCTTACCTGGTTGAATGCTCCCCGTCGCCCGACCAGTGCGGGGAGGTGGAATAACCCGCACCGGGCTATGTAGGCGAACCGGGGACACCATGCGTAAGGCTGGTGCCATGTATGCCGGCCCGAGGAGACGCACTGGAGACCAGACGCGTTGAGCCGGCATCATGGCCCCTGGCTCAATGCCCAATCTAGCCCTACCAGTGCGTGGAGGTGGAATAACCCGCACCGGGCTATGAACACGTACAGGAGACACCGTGCGCGCTACTGCGTAACACGGTGTTCGCCCGTACTCCCGCTCTCCACGGTTAGCCTGTGAAGTGGGCGCAGGTCTCCTACCTGCCCTCTGCCCACTACCTCTAAGCCCCCCCCCAAGAAATTTTTTGGGCTGACTCACAGGCTTCCTACCGCGTCGTCGTGCTGCCTCCATTCGCCGGTATCCCTCCTCGCACTGCGCCAGAGAATCCCATGCGGGCTCCGGCACTCGCCCTGGGTCGATCGCCCACCTGTCGATCTCCTCCCACGTTGTGTAGTCCAGATTACGCTCCCATTGCCATTCCTCCTTGCGCTGCTCCTGTTGCCGTTTATCACGCTGCTTGATCCTGGATTGGTGGGTAATTCTGTCACGATCGTCGAAGGGAGAGAGATTGGACCAAGGCGCAGCGCGTGAAAAATACATCTTCTCTTTATTAACAGAAGGAAAACGAAACAAAACAACAAACAGACGACCGTGAAGCTATAAATCTAGATAGTGCTGACACAAACACTACACATAGACACAGACAATTACCCACAAAAACCTAGTGCCTATGGCTGCCTTAAATATGGCTCCCAATCAGAGACAATTAATGACATCTGTCTCTGATTGAGAACCCTTCAGGCAACCATAGACACAGCTAGACTTCTATACTAAACATAAACCCAACTACTCTAATAAACCCCCTAACCTTACAACCACCCTAGACACTACAAAAACACATACATTCACCATGTCACACCCTGACCTAACTAAAATAATAAATGAAAACAAAGATAACTAAGGCCAGGGTGTGACAGACAGCTCATATCCAACGCATTGAGTTTACCTGTGTATTTCACCTATGATTAGATGTGAAAGCTATTAGATGTGTGCTTGTGAAGGGAAAGGGAACTCACCTCATCAAATGTGTATTATTGTGTTTTCCATACGCCTTAACTGGCCATCAAATAGCTGAATGCTAACCCGAAGGCCAGTAACTTAGTTGACTTTAACAAATTGGGGATGCATCAAATTACATCAAATTCAATTTTGAAGGGGGAAAAAAATGCTGGAGGCAAGCCACCATAGATGGATACATTTTACATTACACTGGCTATTTCTGACTTTTGACCATAAGGCTCAATACACATAGCTTTAATGTCTAGTATGCACACTATATATACAAAAGTATGTGCTACGCCTTCAAATTAGTGGATTCGGCTATTTCAGCCACACACGTTGCTGACGTGTATAAAATCGAGCACACAGCCATGCAATCTCTATAGACAAACATTGGCAGAAGAATGGCCTTACTGAAGAGGTCAGTGACTTTCAATGTGGCACCGTCGTATGATGCCACCTTTCCAACAAGTCAGCTCGTCAAATTTCTGCCCTGCTTGAGCTTCCCCAGTCAACATTAAGTGCTGTTATTGCGAACTAAAAACGTCTAGGAGCAACAACGGCTCAGCCGCGAAGTGGTAGGCCACACAAGCTCACAGAATGGAACCGCCGAGTGCTGATGTGCGTAACGCGTAAGATCATCTGTCCTCGGTTGCAACACTCCCTACCGAGTTCCAAACTGCCTCTGGAAGCAACGTCAGCACAATAACTCTTTGTTGGGAGCTTCATGAACTGGGTTTCTATGGCAGAGCAGATGCACACAAGCATAAGCTCACCATGCGCAATGCCAAGCGTCGGCTGGAGTGGTGTAAAGCTCACCACTATTGGACTCTGGAGCAGTGGAAATGTGTTCTCTAGAGTGATGAATCATGCTTCACCATCTGGCAATTTGACGGACGAATCTGGGTTTGGCAGATGCCAGGAGAACGCTACCTGCCCGAATTCATAGTGCCAACTGTAAAGTTTGGTGGAGGAGGAATAATGTTCTGGGGCTGTTTTTCATGGTTCGGGCTAGGCACCTTAGTTCCAGTGAAGGGAAATCTTAATGCTACAGCAGACAATTACATTCTAGACAATTCTGTGCTTCCATCTTGGTGGAAACAATTTGGGGAAGACCCTTTCCTGTTTCAGTATGACAATGACCCCGTGCACAAAGCGAGGTCCATGCAGATATGGTTTGTCGAGTTTGCTGTGGAAGAACTTGACAGGCCTGCACAAAGCCCTGACGTCAACCCCATCGAACACCTTTGGGATAAATTGAAACGCCGACTGCGAGCTAGGACTAATCGCCCAACGTCAGTGTCCTACCTCACTAATGCTGGTGTCTGAATAGAAGCAAGTCTCCGCAGAAATGTTCCAACATCTAGTGGGAATACTTCCCAGAAGAGTAGAGGCAGTTATAGCAGCAAAGAAGGGACCGACTCCATATCAGTGCCCATGATTTTGGAATGACATGTTTGACGAGCAGGTGGCCACATACGTTTGGACATGTAGTGTATGTGTGTGTTTGAGCTTGTAGCGTGCATCTCTAGTGTCTTTGAGCACTTGGAGTGTTTTTACAAGTGGGGCCAAGGCTATGAAAGGGTTGTGTGTGTGTGTGTGTCTATCTCTCAGGAGTACAAAAGCCTTGCTATGCAGGGAATGGCAGCAGTTATCTAGGCTGTAAAACAGCTATGTGTGGTATCCTCCAACACAATGGCACTTTACTGCCTCAACGCTCACTACATTCTACCCTACCCACTCTCTCTCTCTCTCTCTCTCACCATGGCAAACACATTAACAAACAATACTAGATTAATTCGTACACACACACACAGAAACACACTGTGTGTGTGTGTACAACGTTAGTATTGAACTAGGAATGTTGACATCTTTTGACAGGTCCACAAACAAAGCAGCACATTTCATTTCAGTGTCTAAAGCATTGACAAGATCATAACAACTAAAGTGGTTGCTGTAATAGTGCTCTGTCCAGGCCTAAACCCTGATCGGTCTACATTCAAAATAAATTTCTCAGAAAACAAATTGCAAAGTTGTACATTTACCAATGATTCAAGAATCTTAGCAAGACAAGGACGCCTTGAAATGGGGCGGTAATTAAGATCACAAATATCCCCGCCCTCACAAGAGCTGATTTCCATACTTTTTGAATATTTCCTGATAACAATAACAATTTAAAAAATGGTGCGTTATTGGGTCAACAATAGTGGGCGCTGCACACTTCAGCAGACCGGGATCCAATTGGTCAGCACCAGTTGATTTCTTGTTGTCAATTACTAGCAAAGCATCCAGGACTTATTTTTCTGTAAATAGTCTTAAAGAAAATCATTGACTATAATTCCTATGATCATTCAGCAATTTTCCCCTATCAGCATCCAGACCATTATCAAGAGATAGCCCGCTGAAATAAAATGGTGATTAAATGCATCAATGATGGCATATTTTCTGTAATGAGGCCAGTGTCTGCATTAATGTGTTGTGGGAGAGAGGAGGAAGTAGAGCCCTTCAGGGATTTGAAAGTTTTTCAGAATTTAGACGGGTTTCCATTAAAATCCGAAAGAGCGGTTACATAATAATCAGATTTAGCCTTTGTGATTTGTCTTCAACAATGATTCCTCAGTTGCTTATTAAAAGTTTGCCAGTCCGGGCCTAAGCCTGTGTGCTGGCCTTGACCCGAGGATCATCTCTTTTATGAATGACTTCTGATAATTCCGGAGTGCACCAGGCATTCGACTCACCTTTAAACCTTCGTTTTTTTAAAGGAGCATGATTATCCAATAGTATTGAAGACATCTGAATAAAGGCTGAAAGCTAAGTCAGGTTCAGGGATAGCTGAAGTACAGTCAAGGTCACTAAAATAAAGATCATGTAAAAAATCCTGTTCACTGAAGTTTTTAAAGTTCCTCTTTCTGATGACACGAGGCTGACAGAAACAATGTGCAATGGTCACTAATATCTTGGGCGAAGCCACCAGTAGAAACACATTTCTCTGGTGTATTCATTAGAATAAATCAATCTAGAGTTGTCTTTGAAGGATCTTTAGGGTTTGGCCGTGTAGGCTTAGTCACCAGCTGGGTTAGGTTTAGATCATTACACGTGTATTTTAGATTGTCTGAAGCCTGCATTTTCCACTCATAAATTAGGTCACCCAGGATAATAACTTCTGATTTAGTAAAAGAAGACAACAAACTATACTGAACAAAAATATAAACGCAACATGTAAAGTGTTGGTCATATTTCATGAGCTGAAATAAAATATCCCAGAAATGTTCCAACATATTTCTCTCAAATGTTGTGCACAAATTTGTTTTCATCCCTGTTAGTGAGCATTTCTCATTTGCCAAGATAATCCATCCACCTGACAGGTGTGTCATATCAAGAAGCTGATTAAACAGCATGATCATTACAGAGGTGCACCTTGTGCTGTGGACAATAAAAGGCCACTGTAAAATGTGCAGTTTTGTCACACAACACAATTGTAACAATCGTTGTTGGAAGGATGGTCGGACCAAGATGCAGCGTGGGGTAGGTTAATCATTTTTTATTAATGATAACCGGCACAAAACAAGAAAGAGTAACAAACGAAACGTACAGCTTTGTAGAGCTAAAGCTACAATACAAAATCAAGATCCCACAACCATAGTGGGGAAAAGGCTGCCTAAATATGATCCCCAATCAGAGACAACAATAGACAGCTGCCTCTGATTGGGGACCATACCAGGCCAACATAGAAATACAAAAACTAGAGTACCCACCCTAGTCACACCCTGACCTAACCAAAATAGAGAATAAAACGGATCTCTAAGGTCAGGGCGTGACAACAATGCCACAGGTGTCTCAATTCGTGTAACACAATGTGTGCAATTTCAAAATCAAATCAAATCAAATTGTATATGTCACATGCAGCGAATACAACAGATATAGACCTTACAGTGAAATGCTTACTTACAAGCCCCTAAACAACAATGCAGTTTAAAAAAAATATGAATAAGAATAAGAAATAAAAGGAACAAGTAATTCGAGGTAATATGTACATGTAGGTAGAGTTATTAAAGTGACTATGCATAGATAATAACAGAGAGCAGTAGCGGCATAAAAGAGGGGGGCAATGCAAATAGTCTGGGTAGCCTTTTGATTACATGTTCAGGAGTCTTATGGCTTTGGGGTAGAAGCTGTTTAGAAGCCTCTTGGACCTAGACTTGGCACTCCGGTACCGCTTGCCGTGTGGTAGCAGAGAGAACAGTCTATGACTAGATTGGCTGGAGTCTTTGCCAATTTTTAGGGCCTTCCTCTGACACCGCCTGGTATAGAGGTCCTGGATGACAGGAAGCTTGGCCCCAGTGATGTACTGGGCCGTACGCACTACCCTTTGTAGTGCCTTGCGGTCAGATGCCGAGCAGTTGCCATATCAGGCAGTGATGCAACCAGTCAGGATGCTCTCGATGGTGCAGCTGTAGAACCTTTTGAGGATCTGAGGACCCATGCCAAATCTTTTCAGTCTCCTGAGGGGGAATAGGTTTTGTCGTGCCCGCTTCATGTCATGGTGTGCTTGGACCATGTTAGTTTGTTGATGATGTGAATACCAAGGAACTTGAAGCTCTCAACCTGCTTGAATATAGCCCTGTCAATGAGAATGGGGCCATGCTCGGTCCTCCTTTTCCTGTAGTCCACAATCGTCTCCTTTATCTTGATCACGTCAAAGGAGAGGTTGTTGTCCTGGCACCACACGGCCAGGTCTCTGACCTCCTCCCTATAGGCTGTCTCGTCGTTGTCGATGATTAGGCCTACCACTGTTGTGTCATCGGCAAACTTAATGATGGTGCTGGAGTCGTGCCTGGTCATGCAGTCATGAGTGAACAGGGAGTACAGGAGGGGACTGAGCATGCACCCTTCAGGGGCACCTGTGTTGAGGATCAGTGTGGTGGATGTGTTGTTACCTACTCTTACCACCTGGGGGTGGCCCGTCAGGAAGTCCAGGATCCCGCTGCAGAGAGAGGTGTTTCGTCCCAGGGTCCTTAGCTTAGTGATGAGCTTTGAGGGCACTATGGTGTTGAATGCTGAACTGTAGTCAATGAAAAGCATTCTCACATAGGTGTTCCTTTTGTCCAGTAGGTGTACCTGTACCTAATCAACTAAGTTCAATGTTAGCTAACTAGCTAACATTAGGCTATAACTAGTAATGCAAATTGCTTTCTGAGATACAAATAATAGTACTACACAGATCATGTAATCATATGGTGAAGTGAAGTATTTTGTTTTGACATGTAAGTTATCTAGCTAGCTAAACAATGAACCATAATCCCAACCCATAAAGTACTCGCAATACAAACCGATTGTCATAGCTAGTCACCATGCATGCAATGCTGTAGTATGAATCTGCAGGTAGCTAAAGCTAACCAACTAGGTTCAGTGTTAGCTAACTAGCTAACATTAGACTATAACTAGCCATGCAAATAGTTTTCTGCGATGCAAATAATATTACTACACAGATTATACACATGACGTTAGCTAGCTAGCTAACAGTACGCTTTAACTTTCTGACAAAATTAGAAACGTATAATATCTGAAAATGTAGCTAGACTCTTACCTGTATACATGGATGAACGCTTCTCTCTCTCTGTCACGGATGCCATGGTTTCCCTTAGTTTGAAGATGTAATCCGGAGGTCAGGTGTTTTATACGACAGCCTTTTTAAATCTCTTTTCGTCCCCCTCCGCATATTGCAATCAAACTCCAGAATTGTCATACTCTGCTTCGATCGGGCATTCCACTGATTTCAAAACTCTGCCAACTGTTGATTGCCGTTTCTGTTGAAACACTGTTGATTGCCGTTTCTTCCCCATCACTGTCAACAGAAGACTCTACAATGTCTGGTTCACTTAAAATGTTTTACCTAAATCAGGGATTTCCTTATCGTCTGATTCACTTTCAGAGTCAGAGAGAGTCAGCATGGCACGATCATCCTCCAGAAAATAGTCCATCACAACTTTTTCCCACTGATCTTTGTCAATAGTGTCTGCTAAATTCAGAGCAGCAATGTTGTTGAGAGCAATAGCATCACTTTTGCAGTTCTCCATGATATCTTTCAAAAAAGCCATGTAACAAGGATAATCAACACATACTGAGCAGCTCATGTTATAGACAGAAGTCTGCTACATGGCAGACCAATCTGAACTCATCTCTTGGCATGTCCAGGCCGTCTTTTATCTCAGCCAATCATGGCTAGCGGGAAGGTTTCTGACTTTTCCGTGTTTAAACCAACTAGGCTCGTAATTGAACAATTGTATTCGTATTTACAGATGGCAAACAAGTTTGTTATTAATGCACATGAATGTTCACATGTTCCAGAAGGCATTTCAGCTCCCCAAAAATGCATTTTGATTTTTTTTTTTTATGTTTACGTTCAAATGCCTCTCCTGTGAAGTAGTGACATGCGACATATGACTAGCTTCCTGAAACGGGTCACAAACGGGTCACAATCGAAGGGAGTCTCCAATTCAAATAAGCTATGTTCAATAGGCAGTTGCAGGCCTTGTCTGATGGTTGATACTGACATAGTTGGTATGGCTATAAGATTGCATAGAACTGCACCATTTGGTCTATCCCTATTTGTAATGGAGGAGAGAGTAGAAATTGGAATTACTTTTCCAAGGTTGGCACCATAGGGCCGGAGGCCGCAGCAAATGTCAGTATGAGGAACTCTCAGAGTAACCAATGATGGAATGTTATAAACTGACCTGCATGGGTTTTGGTTGCCATCGTGCACGGGGTATGGTAGTGGGCAGTGGTGGAAAAAGTACCCAACTGTCATAGTTGAATAAAAGTAAAGATACCTTAATAGAAAATGACTCAAGTAAAAGTTAAAGTCACCCAGTAAAATACTACTGGAGTAAAAGTCTAAAAGTATTTGGTTTAAAATATACTTAAGTATCAAAAGTAAAAGTATAATAATTTCAAATCCCTTAAATTAAGCAACCCAGATGGCACCATTTTCTTGTTTTTTTTATTTACGGAAAGCCAGGGGCACACTCCAACAATTCAATTCAATTCAAGGGGCTTTACTGGCTTGGGAAACATATGTTAATTAACATTGCCAAAGCAAGTGAAGTAGATAATATACAAAAGTGAAATAAACAATAAAAATGAACAGTAAACATTACACTCACAATTGTTCCAAAAGAATAAAGACATTACAAATGTCATATTATGTTTACACTCAGACATCACTTACAAACGAAGCATTTGTGTTTAGTGAGTCCGCCAGATCAGAGGCAGTAGGGATGACCGGGGATGTTCTGTTGATAACAGCAAGAATTAGACCATTTTCCTGTCCTGCTAAGCATTCAAAATGTAAAGAGTACTTTTGGGTGTCTAGGAAAATTGATGCAGTAAAAAGTACACTATTTTCTTAAAACTTTGGGATCAGTGTCCCTTCCACGGGACGGTTGAGCTAACGTAGGCTAATGCGATTAGCATGAGGTTGTAAGTAACAAGAACATTTCACAGGACATAGACATATCTGATATTGGCAGAAAGCTTAAATTCTTGTTAATTTAACTGCACTGTCCAATTTACATTAGCTACTACAGTGAAATAATTCCATGCTATTGTTTGAGGAGAGTGCAAAATTTTGAATTAGGCACATTTGGGCAGTCTTGATACAACATGTTGAACAGAAATGCAATGGTTCATTAAATCAGTCTAAAACTTTGCACATACACTGATGCCATCGAGTGTCCAAAATCTAAATTGCACCTGGGCTGGAATAATACACTATGGCCTTTCTCTTGCATTTCAAAGATGATGGCACAAAAAAAATACAAAAGAATGGGTTTTTTTTTCTTTGAATTATCTTTTACCAGATCTATTGTGTTATATTCTACTACATTCCTTTCACATTTCCATAAACTTCAAAGTGTTTCCTTTCAAATGGTACCAAGAATATGCATATCCTTGCTTCAGGGCCTGAGCTACAGGGCAGTTAGATTTGGGTATGTCATTTTAGGCGAAAATTGAAAAAAAGGGGCTAATCCTTAAGAGGTTTTTAAGGAATGTAGTGAAGTAAAAGTAAAAGTAGTCAAAAATATACATGGTAAAGTAAAATACAGATACCGCAAAAAAACATCTTAAGTAGTACTTTAAAGTATTTTTACTTAAGTACTTTACAGCACTGGTAGTAGGTACCAGGCTCACTGGTTTGAATGTCAAGAACAGCAGCGATGCTGGGTTTTTCCCTCTCAACAGTCTCCCATGTGTATCAAGAATGGTCCACCGCCCGATGGACATCCAGCCAACTTGACCCAACTGTGGGAGTCAACATGGGCCAGCATCCCTGTGGAACGCTTTCGACACCTTGTAAAGTCTATTCCCCGACAAATTGAGGCTGTTCTGAGGGCAAAAGGGGGTGCCACTACAATATTAGGAAGGTGTTCCTTGTTTTGTACACTCGGTGTGTTAGTCTCAGCATTATTAAGTTATGTGAAAAATACATCAACTTACAGTGCAGTAAAACCAGGGTTTAAGTTGTTAGAATGTCAGCTTCTATTGCAGTGACCCACCTTCCTGGACAGGTGAGTTTAAATTGGTATCATGGTTTAAAGTGGGTCCAGGGGTTAAATACCAGGCGTTAAAATGTTAAAATATCAGAGGGAGTAGGAGTGATAAAATCACAACATTATCAAGGTATACTACAATGTGTAGTATAGTATTCTACAACAGTGATCTACAGTATAGTAATCTACAGTATACTACAGTTTACTACATAATTATATAGTAAATACTGCAGTATTCTATTGTAAACTGTAGCATTTTTATGTGTGTTTGTGAATACCTTGAGTGTGTGTGTGTGCGTGTGTGTTTGTGGGCGTTAGTGACTTAGTCCTATGTGACGCTCTACACATTGCTTTACGTAATGAGGGGATTTTGCCTCTCCTCCATCTCCTCCTCTAATTTCTTCCTCCCTCCCTCCCTTCCTCTTCTTTCTCATTGTTGCTATCATCCTCTTCTTCCTTCTCCTCCTCCTCCTCTCTCTCACTCCTGTCTCTCCGAAGTCAAGCCGTGAGTTTTTGTCAGAAAGGAACAAGTGATCTAGCTCTCTCCTTTCCTCCCTTTCTCTCTCTCTCCCTCCCCTTCCGTCTCTCTCTCGCACTCTCTCTCCCTCTCTCTCTCTCCCTCCCTCTCCCTCTCTCTCTCCCTCCCTCCCTCTCCCTCTCTCTCTCTCTCTCCCTCCCTCTGCTCAACATTCCTCTTTCTCCTGTTCGATCACTCCCCTCTCTCTCTCTCTCTCTCTCTCTCTCCCTTTCTCTGGTTCACACCCTCCTCTGCTCTCCCGATCAGTCTATATGTGAAGGGAGTTCCGTATGGTTACAGACTCGGCTGGTGGAAGAAGTCAAAGCAAGGTAGGGGCACACACCTCCCCCTCTCCTTTTTCCTCTCTATTTCTTCCCCTATCTCTAGTTCCCTCTTTCTTTCCCTCTCTGTCATTTCTTTGAGAAATTCAGAGAATAAGTTGTTTCCTCAGCTGTTTGAAAGACATTCTCACACTCTCTCAGCTCAGTTTATTCTCCCTCTCTCTCTCCCTATTGCTATTTCAGCCTTTTTCACTCTCTTTCTCTCTCTCCCACTTGCTCACTCTATCTCTGTCTCTCTTAGTCACCATGCATACATCTGCTGCATGTTGTGAGGTGATGTCTACTGTAGTATATGAGGGGTCAAACCCTGTCTTTATTATCAAGTCATTTGTGATTGTGGTTTGGGTTAAATAGAGATTGTCTGTGATACAGATAGATATACTGTTGCGTGTGTATGAAAGAGTGTGTGAGATACAGAGAGTGGTAGAAAGGAAGATCTGAATCTTTATCTGGTTTTCTCTTACAGACAGAGCACTCCTTACTGAAGGGAAAAACTAAATAACTGTC
This sequence comes from Salvelinus namaycush, assembly GCF_016432855.1. Taxonomy (NCBI): domain Eukaryota; kingdom Metazoa; phylum Chordata; class Actinopteri; order Salmoniformes; family Salmonidae; genus Salvelinus; species Salvelinus namaycush. The sequence goes on along the minus strand of NC_052324.1, from coordinate 33,647,818 downwards.
GAAAAAATGTGTCAGTAGGTGTGTATGTGCGCGTTCTGGCGTGTGTGTGTGCGCATGCACTATGAGATATTGATAGATATAGCTGGCAGTGTGGTAGTATTTAGGTGGTCTTGTCTATGGCAGTGTGGTAGTTTTAGGTGCTCTTGTCTAAGGCAGTGTGGTAGTTTTAGGTGCTCTTGTCTAAGGCAGTGTGGTAGTATTTAGGTGCTCTTGTTTATGGCAGTGTGGTAGTTTTAGGTGCTCTTGTCTATGCCAGTGTGGTAGTTTTAGGTGCTCTTGTCTATGGCAGTGTGGTAGTATTTAGGTGGTCTTGTCTATGGCAGTGTGGTAGTTTTACGTGCTCTTGTCTAAGGCAGTGTGGTAGTATTTAGGTGCTCTTGTTTATGGCAGTGTGGTAGTTTTAGGTGCTCTTGTCTATGGCAGTGTGGTAGTTTTAGGTGCTCTTGTCTATGGCAGTGTGGTAGTTTTTAGGTGCTCTTGTCTATGGCAGTGTGGTAGTTTTTAGGTGCTCTTGTCTAAGGCAGTGTGGTAGTATTTAGGTGCTCTTGTTTATGGCAGTGTGGTAGTTTTAGGTGCTCTTGTCTATGGCAGTGTGGTAGTTTTAGGTGCTCTTGTCTATGGCAGTGTGGTAGTTTTTAGGTGCTCTTGTCTATGGCAGTGTGGTAGTTTTTAGGTGCTCTTGTCTAAGGCAGTGTGGTAGTATTTAGGTGCTCTTGTTTATGGCAGTGTGGTAGTTTTAGGTGCTCTTGTCTATGGCAGTGTGGTAGTTTTAGGTGCTCTTGTCTATGGCAGTGTGGTAGCTTTTAGGTGCTCTTGTCTATGGCAGTGTGGTAGTTTTTAGGTGCTCTTGTCTAAGGCAGTGTGATAGTTTTAGGTGCTCTTGTCTAAGGCAGTGTGGTAGTTTTAGGTGCTCTTGTCTATGGCAGTGTGGTAGTTTTTAGGTGCTCTTGTCTAAGGCAGTGTGGTAGTTTTTAGATGCTCTTGTCTAAGGCAGTGTGGTCGTTTTTAGGTGCTCTTGTCTAAGGCAGTGTGGTAGGTTTAGGTGCTGTTGTCTATGGCAGTGTGGTCGTTTTTAGGTGCTCTTGTCTAAGGCAGTGTGGTAGTTTTAGGTGCTCTTGTCTAAGGCAGTGTGGTAGTTTTTAGGTGCTGTTGTCTATGGCAGTGTGGTAGTTTTTGGTGCTCTTGTCTATGGCAGTGTGGTAGTTTTTAGGTGCTGTTGTCTAAGGCAGTGTGGTAGTTTTAGGTGCTCTTGTCTATGGCAGTGTGGTAGTATTTAGGTGGTCTTATCTATGGCAGTGTGGCAGTTTTTAGGTGCTCTTGTCTAAAGCAGTGTGGTAGTTTTTAGGTGCTCTTGTCTAAGGTTGTGTGGTAGTTTTAGGTGCTCTTGTCTACTTCAGTGTGGTAGATTTTAGGTGCTCTTGTCTAAGGCAGTGTGGTAGGTTTTAGGTGCTCTTGTCTAAGGCAGTGTGGTAGTATTTAGGTGCTCTTGTCTAAGGCAGTGTGGTAGTCTTTAGGTGCTCTTGTCTAAGGCAGTGTGGTAGTTGTTAGGTGCTCTTGTCTAAGGCAGTGTGGTAGTATTTATGTGTTCTTGTCTAAGGCAGTGTGGTAGTTTTTAGGTGCTCTTGTCTAAGGCAGTGTGGTAGTTTTATGTGCTCTTGTCTAAGGCAGTGTGGTAGTTTTAGGTGCTGTTGTCTATGGCAGTGTGGTAGTTTTTAGGTGCTCTTGTCTAAGGCAGTGTGGTAGTTTTTAGGTGCTCTTGACTAAGGCTGTGTGGTAGTTTTAGGTGCTCTTGTCTAAGTCAGTGTGGTAGTATTTAGGTGCTCTTGTCTAAGGCAGTGTGGTAGTTTTTAGGTGCTCTTGTCTAAGGCAGTGTGGTAGTATTTAGGTGCTCTTGTCTAAGGCAGTGTGGTAGTCTTTAGGTGCTCTTGTCTAAGGCAGTGTGGTAGTTTTTAGGTGCTCTTGTCTAAGGCAGTGTGGTAGTATTTAGGTGCTCTTGTCTAAGGCAGTGTGGTAGTCTTTAGGTGCTCTTGTCTAAGGCAGTGTGGTAGTTGTTAGGTGCTCTTGTCTAAGGCAGTGTGGTAGTATTTAGGTGTTCTTGTCTAAGGCAATGTGATAGGTTTTAGGTGCTCTTGTCTAAGGCAGTGTGGTAGTTTTTAGGTGCTCTTGTCTAAGGCAGTGTGGTAGTTTTAGGTGCTCTTGTCTAAGGCAGTGTGGTAGTTTTAGGTGCTGTTGTCTATGGCAGTCTGGTCGTTTTTAGGTGCTCTTGTCTAAGGCAGTGTGGTAGTTTTAGGTGCTCTTGTCTAAGGCAGTGTGGTAGCTTTTAGGTGGTCTTGTCTATGGCAGTGTGGTAGTTTTAGGTGCTGTTGTCTATGGCAGTGTGGTAGTTTTAGGTGCTCTTGTCTATGGCAGTGTGTTAGTTTTAGGTGCTCTTGTCTAAGGCAGTGTGGTAGGTTTAGGTGCTGTTGTCTAAGGCAGTGTGGTAGTTTTAGGTGCTGTTGTCTATGGCAGTGTGGTAGTTATAGGTGCTCTTGTCTATGGCAGTGTAGTCGTTTTAGGTGCTCTTGTCTAACGCAGTGTGGTCGTTTTAGGTGCTCTTGTCTAAGGCAGTGTGGTAGTTTTAGGTGCTCTTGTCTATGGCAGTGTGGTAGTTTTAGGTGGTCTTGTCTAAGGCAGTGTGGTAGTTTTAGGTGCTGTTGTCTATGGCAGTGTGGTAGTTTTTGGTGTTCTTGTCTATGGCAGTGTGGTAGTTTTTAGGTGCTGTTGTCTAAGGCAGTGTGGTAGTTTTAGGTGCTCTTGTCTATGGCAGTGTGGTAGTATTTAGGTGGTCTTATCTATGGCAGTTTGGCAGTTTTTAGGTGCTCTTGTCTAAAGCAGTGTGGTAGTTTTTAGGTGCTCTTGTCTAAGGCTGTGTGGTAGTTTTAGGTGCTCTTGTCTATGGCAGTGTGGTAGGTTTTAGGTGCTCTTGTCTAAGGCAGTGTGGTAGTCTTTAGGTGCTCTTGTCTAAGGCAGTGTGGTAGTTGTTAGGTGCTCTTGTCTAAGACAGTGTGGTAGTATTTAGGTGTTCTTGTCTAAGGCAATGTGATAGGTTTTAGGTGCTCTTGTCTAAGGCAGTGTGGTAGTTTTTAGGTGCTCTTGTCTAAAGCAGTGTGGTAGTTGTTAGGTGCTCTTGTCTAAGGCAGTGTGGTAGTATTTAGGTGTTCTTGTCTAAGGCAATGTGATAGGTTTTAGGTGCTCTTGTCTAAGGCAGTGTGGTAGTTTTTAGGTGCTCTTGTCTAAGGCAGTGTGGTAGTTTTATGTGCTCTTGTCTATAGCAGTGTGGTAGCTTTTAGGTGGTCTTGTCTATGGCAGTGTGGTAGTTTTAGGTGCTGTTGTCTATGGCAATGTGGTAGTTTTAGGTGCTCTTGTCTATGGCAGTGTGGTAGTTTTAGGTGCTGTTGTCTATGGCAGTGTGGTAGTTTTAGGTGCTCTTGTCTATGGCAGTGTGGTACTTTTCGGTGCTCTTGTCTATGGCAGTGTGGTAGGTTTAGGTGCTCTTGTCTATGGCAGTGTGTTAGTTTTAGGTGCTCTTGTCTAAGGCAGTGTGGTAGTTTTTAGGTGCTGTTGTCTATGGCAGTGTGGTAGTTTTTAGGTGCTGTTGTCTAAGGCAGTTAGGTAGTATTTAGGTGGTCTTATCTATTGCAGTGTGGCAGTTTTTAGGTGCTCTTGTCTAAAGCAGTGTGGTAGTTTTTAGGTGCTCTTGTCTAAGGCTGTGTGGTAGTTTTAGGTGCTCTTGTCTAAGTCAGTGTGGTAGGTTTTAGGTGCTCTTGTCTAAGGCAGTGTGGTAGGTTTTAGGTACTCTTGTCTAAGGCAGTGTGGTAGTATTTAGGTGCTCTTGTCTAAGGCAGTGTGGTAGTCTTTATGTGCTCTTGTCTAAGGCAGTGTGGTAGGTTTTAGGTGCTCTTGTCTAAGGCAGTGTGGTAGTTTTTAGGTGCTCTTGTCTAAAGCAGTGTGGTAGTTTTTAGGTGCTCTTGTCTAAGGCAGTGTGGTCATTTTATGTGCTCTTGTCTATAGCAGTGTGGTAGCTTTTAGGTGGTCTTGTCTATGGCAGTGTGGTAGTTTTAGGTGCTGTTGTCTATGGCAGTGTGGTAGTTTTAGGTGCTCTTGTCTATGGCAGTGTGGTAGTTTTAGGTGCTCTTGTCTATGGCAGTGTGGTAGTTTTTAGGTGCTCTTGTCTAAGGCAGTGTGATAGTTTTAGGTGCTGTTGTCTAAGGCAGTGTGGTAGTTTTAGGTGCTGTTGTCTATGGCAGTGTGGTAGTTTTAGGTGCTCTTGTCTATGGCAGTGTGGTCGTTTTAGGTGCTCTTGTCTAACGCAGTGTGGTAGTTTTAGGTGCTCTTGTCTAAGGCAGTGTGGTAGTTTTAGGTGCTCTTGTCTATGGCAGTGTGGTAGTTTTAGGTGGTCTTGTCTAAGGCAGTGTGGTAGTTTTTAGGTGCTGTTGTCTATGGCAGTGGGGTAGTTTTTGGTGCTCTTGTCTATGGCAGTGTGGTAGTTTTTAGGTGCTGTTGTCTAAGGCAGTGTGGTAGTTTTAGGTGCTCTTGTCTATGACAGTGTGGTAGTATTTAGGTGGTCTTATCTATGGCAGTGTGGCAGTTTTTAGGTGCTCTTGTCTAAAGCAGTGTGGTAGTTTTTAGGTGCTCTTGTCTAAGGCTGTGTGGTAGTTTTAGGTGCTCTTGTCTAAGTCAGTGTGGTAGGTTTTAGGTGCTCTTGTCTAAGGCAGTGTGGTAGGTTTTAGGTACTCTTGTCTAAGGCAGTGTGGTAGTATTTAGGTGCTCTTGTCTAAGGCAGTGTGGTAGTCTTTAGGTGCTCTTGTCTAAGGCAGTGTGGTAGGTTTTAGGTGCTCTTGTCTAAGGCAGTGTGGTAGTTTTTAGGTGCTCTTGTCTAAAGCAGTGTGCTAGTTGTTAGGTGCTCTTGTCTTAGGCAGTGTGGTAGTATTTAGGTGTTCTTGTCTAAGGCAATGTGATAGGTTTTAGGTGCTCTTGTCTAAGGCAGTGTGGTAGTTTTTAGGTGCTCTTGTCTAAAGCAGTGTGGTAGTTTTTAGGTGCTCTTGTCTAAGGCAGTGTGGTCGTTTTATGTGCTCTTGTCTATAGCAGTGTGGTAGCTTTTAGGTGGTCTTGTCTATGGCAGTGTGGTAGTTTTAGGTGCTGTTGTCTATGGCAGTGTGGTAGTTTTAGGTGCTCTTGTCTATGGCAGTGTGGTAGTTTTAGGTGCTCTTGTCTAAGGCAGTGTGGTAGTTTTAGGTGCTCTTGTCTATGGCAGTGTGGTAGTTTTAGGTGGTCTTGTCTAAGGCAGTGTGGTAGTTTTTAGGTGCTGTTGTCTATGGCAGTGGGGTAGTTTTTGGTGCTCTTGCCTATGGCAGTGTGGTAGTTTTTAGGTGCTGTTGTCTAAGGCAGTGTGGTAGTTTTAGGTGCTCTTGTCTATGACAGTGTGGTAGTATTTAGGTGGTCTTATCTATGGCAGTGTGGCAGTTTTTAGGTGCTCTTGTCTAAAGCAGTGTGGTAGTTTTTAGGTGCTCTTGTCTAAGGCTGTGTGGTAGTTTTAGGTGCTCTTGTCTAAGTCAGTGTGGTAGGTTTTAGGTGCTCTTGTCTAGTGCAGTGTGGAAGGTTTTAGGTGCTCTTGTCTAAGGCAGTGTGGTAGTATTTAGGTGCTCTTGTCTAAGGCAGTGTGGTAGTCTTTAGGTGCTCTTGTCTAAGGCAATGTGGTAGGTTTTAGGTGCTCTTGTCTAAGCCAGTGTGGTAGTTGTTAGGTGGTCTTGTCTAAGGCAGTGTGGTAGTTTTTAGGTGCTCTTGTCTAAGGCAGTGTGGTAGTTTTATGTGCTCTTGTCTATAGCAGTGTGGTAGTATTTAGGTGCTCTTGTCTAAGGCATTCACATAGTGTTTAGGTGCTCTTGTCTAAGGCAGTGTGGTAGGTTTTAGGTGCTCTTGTCTAAGGCAGTGTGGTAGTTTTTAGGTGCTCTTGTCTAAGGCAGTGTGGTAGGTTTTAGGTGCTCTTGTCTTGCTCTTGTCTAAGGCAGTGTGGCAGTATTTATTTGCTCTTGTCTAAGGCAGTGTGGCAGTATTAATTTGCTCTTGTCTAAGGCAGTGTGGTAGTTTTTAGGTGCTCTTGTCTAAGGCAGTGTGGTAGTATTTAGGTGCTCTTGTCTAAGGCAATGTGGTAGTTTTTAGGTGCTCTTGTCTAAGGCAGTGTGGTAGTATTTAGCTGCTCTTGTCTAAGGCAGTGTGGTAGTTTTTAAGTGCTTTTGTCTAAGGCAGTGTGGTAATATTTAGGTGCTCTTGTCTAAGGCAGTGTGGTAGTTTTTAGTTGCTCTTGTCTAAGGCAGTGTGGTAGTATTTAGGTGCTCTTGTTTAAGGCAATGTGGTAGTTTTTAGGTGCTCTTGTCTAAGGCAGTGTGGCAGTATTTATTTGCTCTTGTCTTGCTCTTGTCTAAGGCAGTGTGGTAGCAGAGCCATGATGTGGTAGTAGACCCACACTCTGTAGGGACTGATAGGGTTACTTCTGCGGCAAGGACATCTCGCTGTGTGCCTATACCTCCACCGCTGACTCGCTGTTGGGGCTTGCGTGTAAGCAGCCGTGTAGGTAGGTGTGTGTGTGTGTGTGTGTGTGTGTGTGTGTGTGTGTGTGTGTGTGTGTGTGTGTGTGTGTGTGTGTGTGTGTGTGTGTGTGTGTGTGTGTGCGTGTGTGCGTGCGTGCGTGCGTGCGTGCGTGCGTGCGTGCGTGCGTGCGTGCGTGCGTGCGTGCGTGCGTGCGTGCGTGCGTGCGTGCGTGCGTGCGTGCGTGCGTGCGTGCGTGCGTGCGTGCGTGCGTGCGTGCGTGCGTGCGTGCGTGCGTGCGTGTCTTTCCATTGAAGCAATGTAAAGTGCGTCTACAATCCGTTTATAGGTACTAACTCATATTAGAGGTGTGCTACTTCCCCTCCTCCCTCCCATTGTTCCTCCTTTCCCTGGGCAGGTAGTACAATGGATTGGTGTCAGTCCGAGCGATGGAAAGGGCAGGAAGCAGAAGAGAGCAGAACCCAAAGAGAACTTCAACGAGGTAGGAGCCCCTTTAAATAGACCTCTATCTCACGCTCTCATGGTCTCAGTGTGTTCTGTCTGTCAGACACACTGCTTCCTAGTGGACTCTCGCTAAGGCTGTCTGCTCTCTCTCTCTTTCTCTCTCTTTCTCTGTCCCTCTCTCTGTGCAAGTGTACGTGCGAACATGTGTGCATGCATGCGTGTGTGCATGTCTTTACCTAATCTGCATGTCACTGGGTTTTGGGCCAAGGTCAGGTATCAGGATCAGGGATTAGAGGTCAGATATTAGCTGAGGTCAGAGTGTGTGTTAATGAGGAATTCCCTAAGGACAACACACACACACCTGCATCACTAATGAGCAAGAACCAATCTATAACCAACCGAGGGTTAGGAACCTTCAGCCTATATTTCCTGCCTGAGATAATGAACCTCATGGGTTAGCTGCTACTGACCATTTTAAATGGAGGCTTTAGCTTGTCACAATATAGTATAAAACAATATAGTTTAAAAACTTGTAGCCCTGGTTGTCCTGAAAAGAAAATGGTAAAACTCTTCATTGTGAGGCTAAATATACAAAACATTGTGTTGAGTGTACAAAACATTATGAACACATGCTCTTTCCATGATAGACTGACCAGGTGAATCCAGATGAAATCTATGATCACTTATTGATGTCACTTGTTAAACCCACTTCAATCAGTGTAGATGCAGGGGAGGAGACAGGTTAAAGAAGGATTTTTAAGCCTTGAGACAATTGAGACATGGATTGTGTATGTGTGGAATTCAGAAGGTGAATGGGCAAGACAAAACATGTAAGTGCCTTTGAACGGGGTATGGTAGTAGGTACCAGGTGCACCGGTTTGAGTGTGTCAAGAACTGCAACGCTACTGGGTCAATAGTTTCCTGTGTGTGTCAAGAAGGTTCCACCATCCAAAGGACATCCAGCCAACTTGACACAACTGTGGGAAGCATTGGAGTCAACATGGGCCAGCATCCCTGTGAACACTTTTGAGACCTTGTAGAGACCATTCCCCGAATAATTGAGGCTGTTCTGAGGGCAAAAGGAAGTGCAACTCAATAGTAGGAAGGTGTTCCTAATGTTTTGTACACTCAGTGTTTGTCAACGTGTGTCAAATTTGTACGTTGTAAGTTAAAGTCACTTTGTGTGTGTGTGTAATTAGTTCCACAGCCATTTTTGCAGGTAAGATGCCCAAATAATAATTTCTAGTTGAATGAACATATGAGACAATTTGAGCAAACACATGATTTTAAGTTGACTGAATTTCTGCCTAGGTTTTCTCATTTTGGAGCTAAAGTTAGGCCAACTAAAAATGTTAAGTTCAGGTAGCACTTTGACCGAAAAGTTGAGTTTACAAAAAAGAAGCTGTCGAACCAGTTAATTAATAATATTTACAGTTGAAGACGGAAGTTTACATACACTTAGGTTGGAGTCATTAAAACTCGTTTTTCAACCACTCCACACATTTCTTGTTCACAAACTATAGTTTTGGCAAGTCAGTTAGGACATCTACTTTGTGCATGACACAAGTAATTTTTCCAACAATTGTTTACAGACAGATTATTTCACTTATAATTCTTTGTATCACAATTCCAGTGGGTAAGAAGTTTACATACACTAAGTTGACTGTGCCTTTTAACAGCTTGGAAAGTTCCAGAAAATTATGTCATGGCTTTAGATGCTTTTGATAGGCTAATTGACATCATTTGAGTCAATTGGAGGTGTACCTGTGGATGTTTTTCAAGGCCTACCTTCAAACTCAGTGCCTCTTTGCTTGACATCATGGGAAAATCAAAAGAAATCAGCCAAGACCTCAGAAAAGAAAATTGCAGACCTCCACAAGTCTGGTACATCCTTGGGAACAATTTCCAAATGCCTGAAGGTACCACGTTCATCTGTGCAAACAATAGTACGCAAGTATAAACACCATGGGACCACGCAGCCGTCATACCTCTCAGGAAGGAGACTCATTCTGTCTCCTAGGGATGAAGGTACTTTGGTGCAAAAAATGCAAATCAATCCCAGAACAACAGCAAAGGACCTTGTGAAGATGCTGTAGGAAACAGGTACAGAACTATCTATATCCACAGTAAAACGAGTCCTATATTGACGTAACCTGAAAGGCCACTCAGCAAGGAAGAAGGAACTATTGGATATAAGAGCAACGTCAACTTACCAACATTACGACCAGGAAGACTTTGCCGAAGCGGATCCTCTGTTTGGTCCACCACCCAGGACAATACTTCGGATCCCAGCAGGCGACCCAAAACAACAGCGCCGCAGAAGGGGCAGACGGAGCGGTCTTCTGGTCAGGCTCCCTAGATGGGCACATTGCCCACCGCTCCCGGGTATACTACTAGCCAATGCCCAGTCTCTTGACAGCAAGGTAGACGAAATCCGAGCAAGGGTTGCCTTCCAGAGAGACATCAGAGATTGTAACATTCTCTGTTTCACGGAAACATGGCTCACTCGCGATACGTTATCAGAGTTGGTACAGCCACCTGGTTTCTTCACGCATCGCGCCGACAGAAACAAACATCTCTCTGGTAAGAAGAAGGGCGGGGGTGTATGCCTTATGATTAACGAGTCGTGGTGTGATCATAACAACATACAGGAACTCAAGTCCTTTTGTTCACATGACCTAGAATTCCTTACAATCAAATGCCGACCGCATTATCTACCAAGAGAATTCTTGATTATAATCACAGTCGTGTACATCCCCCCAAGCAGACACCTCAATGGCCCTGAAAGAACTTTTGGACTCTATGTAAACTGGAAACCACATATCCTGAGGCTGCATTTATTGTAGCTGGGGATTTTAACAAGGCTCCCTAAATTTTATCAGCATATCGAATGCGTGACCTGGGCTGGAAAAATTCTGGATCATTGTTACTCTAACTTCCGGAACGCATACAAAGCCCTCCCTCGCCCTCCTTTCGGCAAATCTGACCACGACTCCATCTTGTTGCTCCCAGACTACAGACAGAAACTAAAACAGGAAACGCCCATGCTCAGGTCTGTTCAACGCTGGTCTGACCAATCTGATTCCACGCTTCAAGATTACTTCGATCACGTGGACTGGGCTATGTTCCAGATAGCGTCGAACAACAACATTGATGTATACGTTAATTCGGTGAGTGAGTTTATCGGCAAGTGCATCGATGATGTTGTACCCACGGTGACAATTTAAACTTTCCCCAACCAGAAACCGTGGATTGATGGCAGCATTCGTCCAAAACTGAAAGCGCGAACCACTGCTTTTAATCATGGCAAGGCGACCGGAAACATGACCGAATACAAAACAGTGTATTGCCTCCGCAAGGCAATCAAACAAGCTAAGAGTCAGTATAGAGACAAAGTAGAGTCGCAATTCAATACACGAGAGGTATGTGGCAGGGTCTACAGTCAGTCACGGACTACAAAAAGAAAACCAGCCAAGTCGCGGACCCGATGTCTTGCTCCCAGACAAATTAATCAACAATGCTCGCTTTGAGGACAATACAGTGCCACCGACATGGCCCGCTACCAAAACCTGCGGACTCTCCCTCACCGCAGCCAACGTGAGTAAAACATTTAAACGTGTTAACCCTCGCAAGGCTGCCGGCCCAGACGGCATCAATAGCCGCGTCCTCAGAGCATGCGCAGACCAGCTGGCTGGTGTGTTTACGGACATATTCAATCAATCCCTATCCCAGTCTGCTGTTCCCACATGCTTCAAGAGGTCCACCATTGTTCCTGTTCCCAAGAAAGCTAAGCTACCTGAGCTAAACTGGTAGCAGGTATATCTCTCTGGTCACCCCCAAAGCCAATTCCTCCTTTGGCTGCCTCTCCTTCCAGTTCTCTGCTGCCAATGACCGGAACGAACTACAAAAATCTCTGAAACTGGAAACACTCATCTCCCTCACTAGCTTTAAGAACCAGCTGTCAGAGCAGCTCACAGATTACTGCACCTGTACATAGCCCATCTATAATTTAGCCCAAACAACTACCTCTTCCCCTACTGTATTTAGTTATTTATATATTTTGCTCCTTTGCACCCCATTATTTCTATTTCTACTTTGCACATTCTTCCACTGCAAATCTACCATTCCAGTGTTTTACTTGCTATATTGTATTTACCTTGCCACCATGGCCTTTTTTTTGCCTTTACCTCCCTTATCTCACCTCATTTGCCCACATTGTATATAGACTTATTTTTCTACTGTATTATTGACTGTATGTTTGTTTTACTCCATATGTAACTCTGTGTTGTTGTATGTGTCGAACTGCTTTGCTTTATCTTGGCCAGGTCGCAATTGTAAATGAGAACTTGTTCTCAACTTGCCTACCTGGTTAAATAAAGGTGAATTAAAAAATAAAATAAATATACTAGCTAAGGTACCTGAGCTTTATCTTGGCCAGGTCGCAGTTGTAAATGAGAACTTGTTCTCAAATAGCCTACCTGGTTAAATAAAGGTGAAATAAAAAAATAAATAAAATAAATAAACGACTATCGCCCTGTAGAACTCACTTCCGTCATCATGAAGTGCTTTGAGAGACTAGTCAAGGATCATATCACCTCCACCCTACCTGATACGCTAGACCCACTCCAATTTGCTTACCGCCCCAATAGGTCCACAGACAACGCAATCGCAATCACACAGCCCTAACCCATCTGGACAAGAGGAATACCTATGTAAGAATGCTGTTCATCGACTACGGCTCAGTATTTAACACCATAGTACCCTCCAAACTCGTCATTAAGCTCGAGACCCTGGGTCTCGACACCGCCCTGTGCAACTGGGTCCTGGACTTTCTGACGGGCCGCCCCCAGGTGGTGAGGGTAAGAAACAACATCTCCACCCCGCTGATCCTCAACACTGGGGCCCCACAAGGGTGCTTTCTCAGCCCTCTCCTTTAGTCCCTGTTCACCCATGACTGTGTGGCCATGCACACCTCCAACTCAATCATCAAGTTTGCAGACGACACTACAGTGGTAGGCTTGATTACCAACAACGACGAGACGGCCTACAGGGAGGAGGTGAGGGCTCTCGGAGTGTGGTGTCAGGAAAATAACCTCACACTCAACGTCAACAAAACAAAGGAGATGATCGTGGACTTCAGGAAACAGCAGAGGGAGCATCCCCTATGCACATCGACAGGACAGTGGTGGAGAAGGTGGAACGTTTTAAGTTCCTCGGTCTGCACAACGCATCACCGGGGGCAAACTATCTACCCTCCAGGACACCTACACCACCCGTTGTCACAGGAAGGCCAAAAAGATCATCAAGGACAACAACCACCCGAGCCACTGCCTGTTCACCCCGCTATCATCCAGAAGGTGAGGTCAGTACAGGTGCATCAAAGCTGGGACTGAGAGACTGAAAAACAGCTTCTATCTCAAGGCCATCAGACTGTTAAACAGCCATCACTAACATTGAGTGGCTGCTGCCAACATACTGACTCAACTCTAGCCACTTTAATAATTAATAATTGGATGTAATAAATGTATCACTAGTCACTTTAAACAATGCCACTTTATATAATGTTTACATACCCTACATTACTCATCTAATATGTATATACTGTACTGTATACCATCTACTGCATCTTGCCTTTGCCATTGTGTGTATAAGGTAGTTGTGCAATTGTTAGATTATTTGTTAGATATTACTGCATGGTTGGAACTAGAAGCACAAGCATTTCGCTACACTCACATTAACATCTGCTAACCATGTGTATGTGACCAATACAATTTGATTTGATTTGAGAAGCCTCTGCTCCAATATCTCCATAAAAAGCCAGGCTATGGTTTGCAACTGCACAAGGGGACAAAGATCTTACTTTTTGGAGAAATGTCCTCTGGTCTGATGAACCAAAAATAGAACTGTTTGGCCGTAATGACCATCGTTATGTTTGGAGGAAAAAGGGGGAGGCTTGCAAGCCGTAGAACACCATCCCACCGTGAAGCATGGGGGTGGAAGCATCATGTTGTGGGTGTGCTTTGCTGCAGGAGGGACTGGTGCACTTCACAAAATAGACGGCATCATGAGTGAGGAAATTATGTGGATATATTGCAGCAACATCTCAAGACATCAGTCAGGAAGTTAAAGCTTTTCTAATGGGACTTCCAAATGGACAATAACCCCAAGCACATTTCCAAAGATGTGGCAAAATGGCTTAAAGACAACAAAGTCAAGGTATTGGAGTGGCCATCACAAAGCCCTGACCTCATTCCTGTAGAAAATGTGTGGGAAGAACTGAAAAAGCGTGTGTGAAAGGAGTGTGCAAGGAGTCCTACAAACCTAACTCAGTTACACCAGCTCTGTCAGGAGGATTGGGCCAAAATTCACCCAACTCATTGTGAAAGAATAGCCAATTACTGCCTGCTTGGCAATGCACAGAGAGGGGAAGGAGAGGAGAAAAAAGGTAGAGGAGATAGCAGGAAGTGTAGAGAAGACGGGGGATGAAAGATGTGGAGAGGTGATATTAGAGAGGGTGGGAAGAGAAAGGTGAAGGGGCAGAGAAGATAGGAGAAAAGGGGTGAGAGAGAAAAGGGGTGAGAGAGAAGTGCCTAGATGGTAGTGGAGTAGGAGGAGAAAAGGATGAGAGAATGGAAGAGACAAGATGAGACGAGACAATTGGACGTCTGTCCAACTATTACCATCAAGTAGGGTTGGGCTTTGCCAGGGGGTTGTGGACATGGGTTGTAGACAGGGGTGGTGGATGGATGGAATCCCATGACTCCAGATCAGAAGGTTGTGTGTTTGATCCCAGTGGTGAACACTTGTTTTGTATTTTTTGGTTGTAACCCTATTCCAAACCTTAACCGTTACCTTAACCATTCAGAATGAGTGCCTAAATGTAATGTTTTAACCATATCCAAACTCGTAACCCTTAATTTGGAGCTACTTCACAATTTGACATTTTTAGAAATGGAATGATACTGAGCAGGAGGAGTCAACCCAGGGAGTCAAAAATACTTTGGAGCAACTTAGAAATTTTACATTTGAAGAAATGTGGATAAGTGTCTAATTCTGTAGTGAGAGCTTGTTGATTACGTCATAGATGATTAGTGGTCTGTAAACGCACACACACACACACACACACACACACAGACACACACACACACACACACACACACACACACACACACACACACACACACACACACACACACACACACACACACACACACACACACACACACACACACACACACACACACACACACACACACACACACACACACACACACACACACACACACACACAGAGGCCTTAAATGAGGGTTGCTTTAATAGAGCCAGAATGTATTACCTCTTTCCTTGCTTTTGTGTGTGTCTAGTTCAGATTTGTGAACATGGTCCCTAGCTGTGTGTTGCCGCTTTCCATGTCTGTTGTCTGTATGGTGAGGTGTGGAAACACTTTGTCGCTTTTATGAATTTTGTCTTGCTGCTTTTTGTTCTATGTTGCTCTGTCTGTATGCTACGTCTTGCTTGTCCTATGTTGCTATGTCTTGTTCTATGTTGCTATTGTCTATATTGTAATTGTTTTTAATAACCTGCCCAGGGACTGCGGTTGAAAATTAGCCGGCTGGCTAAAACCGGCACTTTTACTGAAACGTTGATTAATGTGCACTGTCCCTGTAAAAATAAACTCAAACTCAACTCAACTCATATGTGTTTGTGTGTCTGTTTCTGTCTGTATGTGTGGGTGTGTGTATCAGGGGTCTGCTGAAGGATATTAGTCATGCTCTCATGGTAATGGGCCTCATTTTGTTCTCATTTTCATCTGTGGTCGCTGTAATGAGGGTCTGTCTGCCCCTGCTAATCAGCCCAGGAAACCCTGTAGGCAGAGGCAGTCTGGGTCCGGCGGGCAGCGGCTTTTTTGGCCGTCATCCCAGTCACAGACATTCTCCAGATGCTGTGGACGATTTTGTACTAGCCCAACACTAAAACACCTGACTCAACTTATAGACGGATAGATTATAATCACCAAGCCCTTGATTAGTGAAATCAGGTGTGTGAGAGCTGGGCTGGAACAAAAGCCTGCATCCCATGAATTGGGATGTTCTGTTTTGCTTGTCTGTGGAGCGTCTCCTTGCTGTACACTGCATGGGGAAAAGGGGAAAAAGGGTGAAATGAGTCTGCAAGCAGCACAATATCACACAATATCACCTGATTCACACCAAGGTGACGGCATGTCCTATAACTCATATCACTAATCACAGTTTACAGGTTGCCATAGCAACAGGCACAACGCATATCGGTCCCCTCCCTCGGCTGCCTCCTGAAGTCAAGTCAACAGTGACTGTACCACTTCCTGGGTCTAAAAGTACCAGATGAATATAAGCCTACCTCTCACTCTGATAGTCTTGCTGGAATTGCCGCCATATTGCTTACATCTGTCCAATACAGAACTACACAGGTGCCTAGGAGGTAGTTGGGGGAATGGGGAAGGGCGTTAGACAGTTAAGATGAAATTGGCAGGATTTTTTGATAATCAAAGAAAAAATTGTGACTTGTCACATCTTCATTCTTGTTGTGGTTTACTTTGACTGCTGTTAACCTATATATGACCAAACTCCACCTCTGTAGACTAGGAAACTCCGCCCCACCTCTCATTGCAGTTGAGATGCCTGAGAGCAGTCCATCAAACATCTGTTATTCCTTCACTCGTCACCCCCTCTCTCTTTTCCTCTCAGTCCATCCAAGCTCACCAGGATCTGGATTAGAGTGTGATTTATTGGGGGGGGGGGGGGGGGGGGGGGGGGGGAGCATTTAAGGAAATGGCTGTTTCCGTTCAGACCTCATCACAGATAATTTGGAAGCAGTGGTAGGATTTGGAAATGGAAGAGGAGCGAGTGTGTGCGCGTGTGTGTGTGTGTGCGTGCTCCATTAGTCTAACATTGATTCACCTCTGCATCAGGCTGTGTGGAAGCCTACTAAAGTGTATGTGGTCTGCTGCTAGGGCCAGTTAGGACCGCTTACTGGCTAGAAACCTCTGATTAAAATCACTATGATGTCTGCTGGACACACACACACACACACACACACACACACACACACACACACACACACACACACACACACACACACACACACACACACACACACACACACACACACACACACACACACACACACGGTGTTATTGGGTTGTGTTGTCAAGGATACATACACCATCTTCATCGACCTGGCCAAGGTTTTCGACTCTGTCAATCAACGTGTTCTTATCGGCAGACTCAACAACCTTGGCTTCTCAAATGACTGCATCGCCTGGTTCACCAACTACTTCTCAGATAGAGTTCAGTGTGTCAAATCGGAGGGCCTGTTGTCCGGACCTCTGGCTGTCTCTATGGGGGTACCACAGGGTTCAATTCTCGGGCCGACTCTCTTCTCTGTGTATATCAACGATGACGCTCTTGCTGTGGGGAATTCCTTGATCCACCTCTACGCAGATGACACCATTCTGTATACATCTGGCCCTTCTTTGGACACTGTGTTAACTTTTTATGGCTGCAGGGGCAGTATTGAGTAGCTCTGATTAAAGGTGCCCATTTCAAACGGCCTCGTACTCAATTCTTGCTCGTACAATATGCATATTATTATTACTATTGGATAGAAAACACTCTCTAGTTTCTAAAACCGTTTGAATTATGTCTGTAAGTGAAACAGAACTGGACTTAGAGCAATTTCCCTATGTGGAGTTGAGAATGCAGATTTTTCCAACCTGTTCTCAGACCTGTGTATAACTTTGCCTGTCTTCTATTGGTTGAGATGCACTGCATACGCCTTCCCCTGGGTGTCAGCGAATAGAGGGCCTTGAAATGGAGTCTCTAGGCAGATCAGAAAGTCTATAAATTGATTGGAATCGATGTGTCCCTTCTTTTGCTTCTTCGCGCTGACGCACTGAGGACCTTGGCATGTCGTTTTAGAAGCTCCCGTTTAAGCTTCTAGTTATATCCGGCTCTGTTTTTATTCGATATAGGCTTTAAAGACATCATAATCTTGTTATTTTGAACCGAATTATATCAGTTTATATCAGTATATTGCGATTTTCGGGTATTTATTTTCTTGGCGCTGTAGGAAGTTGGGTATCTCTGGCCCACATG
Source organism: Salvelinus namaycush (assembly GCF_016432855.1). Classification (NCBI taxonomy): domain Eukaryota; kingdom Metazoa; phylum Chordata; class Actinopteri; order Salmoniformes; family Salmonidae; genus Salvelinus; species Salvelinus namaycush. The sequence goes on along the minus strand of NC_052324.1, from coordinate 33,630,656 downwards.
GCTAATGTTTACTGCTAATTGCAACGTGGAAGACGACATTCTACAACCTAGCAACGATTCTTTTGGACAAAGGACACCTATCCCAAGATTCTGATGGGAGGTCATCAAAAAGTAAGAACTATTTATGCTGATAATTCATTGTTCTGTTGAAAAAAGTAAAATGCATAAGACGCCATTACTTGCAGTGTAGCCTTGCTTTATCGCACCCTGTATTGCGCAGTAACGTTAATTTTAAAAATGTAATTCAGCGATTGCATTAAGAACTAATTTGTCTTTCAATTGCTGTCCAACCTGTATTTTTTTAGTCAAGTTTATGAATAGTTTTCGATAAGAATAGGTGTCTTTCCAAGATGGCGCCGGACAGATTGCTTGAGTATTTGGACACTATTCTCATTGTATAAGCACGATTTGTGCCGCTAAATATGCACATTTTCGAACAAACTCTATATGCATTGTGTAATATGATGTTACAGGACTGTCATCTGAAGAATTCTGAGAAGGTTAGTGAAAAAATTAATATATTTTGGTGGTTTATACGTTATCGCTCTTTTTGCCTTGAATCAATGCTGGGGTGATGTTTGCACATGTGCTAAGCTAATATAACGCTAAATTGTGTTTTCGCTGTAAAACACTTAGAAAATCTGAAATATTGTCTGGATTCACAAGATCTGTGTCTTTCAATTGCTGTACGCTGTGTATTTTTAAGAAATGTTTTATGATGAGTAATTAGGTAATACACGTTGCTCTCTGTAGTTATTCTAGTCGCTTTGGTGAGATTTGTGATGGTGGCTGCAATGGTAAACTATGATTTATACCTGAAATATACAAATTTTTCTAACAAAACATATGCTATACAATAAATATGTTATCAGACTGTCATCTGATGAAGTTGTTTCTTGGTTAGTGGCTATTTATATCTTTATTTGGTCGAATTTGTGATAGCTACTGATGGAGTAAAAAACTGATGGAGTAAAAAAAGTGGTGTCTTTTGTGTGACGGTAGCTGTGATGGTAGCTGCAATGTAAAACTGATTTATACCTCAAATATGCACATTTTTCGAACAAAACATAGATTTATTGTATAACATGTTATAAGACTGTCATCTGATGAAGTTGTTTCTTGGTTAGTTTGGTTGGTTCTTGGTTAGTTAGGTTGGCTTTGTGCATGCTACCTGTGCTGTGAAAAATGTCTGTCCTTTTTTGTATTTGGTGGTGAGCTAACATAAATATATGTGGTGTTTTCGCTGTAAAACATTTTAAAAATCGGACATGTTGGCTGGATTCACAAGATGTGTACCTTTCATATGCTGTATTGGACTTGTTAATGTGTGAAAGTTAAATATTTAAAAAAAAATATCTTTTGAATTTCGCGCCCTGCACTTTGAGCTGGCTGTTGTCATAAGTGTACCGACGTCGGGCTTGCAGCCATAAGAAGTTAACTTCTTTGGGCTGCAAGCCCGAAGCCGGGCACAATATGACAACAGCCACTTCAAGTGCAGGGCGCGAAATTCAAAATATATTTTTTAGAAATATTTAACTTTCACACATTAACAAGTCCAATACAGCATATGAAAGATAAACATCTTGTGAATCCAGCCAACATGTCCGATTTTTAAAATGTTTTACAGCGAAAACACCACATATATTTATGTTAGCTCACCACCAAATACAAAAAAGGACAGACATTTTTCACAGCACAGGTAGCATGCACAAAGCCAACCTAACTAACCAAGAACCAACCAAACTAACCAAGAAACAACTTCATCAGATGACAGTCTTATAACATGTTATACAATAAATCTATGTTTTGTTCGAAAAATGTGCATATTTGAGGTATAAATCAGTTTTACATTGCAGCTACCATCACAGCTACCGTCACAAATAGGACCGAAGCAGCCAGAGTAATTACAGACACCAACGTCAAATACCTAAATACTCATCATAAAACATTTCTGAAAAAACAATGGTGTACAGCAAATTAAAGACAAACATCTTGTGAATCCAGCCAATATTTCCGATTTTTTAAGTGTTTTACAGCGAAAACACAATATAGCATTATATTAGCTTACTACAATAGCCTACCACACTACCGCATTCATTCATCAAGGCACGTTAGCGATAGCAATAGGCACGTTAGCGATAGCGAATAAACCAGCAAAAGATATATAATTTTTGACTAACCTTGATAAGCTTCATCAGATGACAGTCCTATAACATCAGGTTATACATACACTTATGTTTTGTTCGAAAATGTGCATATTTAGAGCTGAAATCAGTGGTTATACATTGTGCTAACGTAGCATCTTTTTCCCAGAATGTGCGGATATTTTTATGACACTCAACTATTCTGACCAAATAACTATACATAAACGTTACTAAAAAATACATGTTGTATAGGAAATGATAGATACACTAGTTCTTAATGCAATCGCCGTGTTAGAATTCTAAAAATAACTTCATTACGACATCCAGCTTAGTTATAGCGAGAGAGTGCCCAAACTCTGGGCGCAAACTACTAGTACAACATGTTCGACAGATATATGAAATAGCATCATAAAATGGGTCCTACTTTTGATGATCTTCCATCAGAATGTTGTACAAGGGGTCCTTTGTCCAGAACAATCGTTGTTTGGATTTAGAATGTCCTCTTCTCCAGTCAATTAGCACGGAAAGCTAGCAAAGTGGCGCGAAGCTCTCCTTCCTGAACATACGCAGACAAAGCAACACGCCTAACGTCCCGAAAGAAATTTCAATAATCTAATAAAACTATATTGAAAAAACATACTTTACGATGATATTGTCACATGTATCAAATAAAATCAAAGCCGGAGATATTAGTCGTCTATAACGACAGCTTATCAGAAGGCAATACCAGGTCCCTTCTCGCGCTCTCCAGAAAACAGGAAACTGGTGACACGTCATACAAAGAGCTTTTATTTATTATTTATTTTATTTTATTTTATTTTACTGCGCCACCCGGCCTCCCGGGTGGCGCAGTGGTCTAGGGCACTGCATCGCAGTGCTAGCTGCGCCACCAGAGTCTCTGGGTTCACGCCCAGGCTCTGTCGCAGCCGGCCGCAACCGGGAGGTCCGTGGGGCGACGCACAATTGGCATAGCGTCGTCCGGGTTAGGGAGGGTTTGGCCGGTAGGGATATCCTTGTCTCAGTATGTAAATGTAATAAAAATGTATGCACTCTACTGTAAGTCGCTCTGGATAAGAGCGTCTGCTAAATGACTAAAATGTAATGTAATGTTTTATTCGACCCCAGATCAAGTTATACACTCCATTTCTTCTCTCACTGCCTGTCGACATCTAGTGGAAGACGTATGAAGTGCATGTATACTGATATATATCAAGGACATTTATAGGCAGGCCCTAGAACAGAGCATCGATTTCAGATTTTCCACTTCCTGTCAGGAAGTTTGCTGCAAAATGAGTTCTGTTTTACTCACAGATATAATTCAAACGGTTTTAGAAACTAGAGAGTGTTTTCTATCCAATAGTAATAATAATATGCATATTGTACGAGCAAGAATTGAGTACGAGGCCGTTTGAAATGGGCACCTTTTATCCGGCTACTCAATACTGCCCCTGCAGCCCAAAGAGGTTAACAAACCTCCAAATGAGCTTCAACACCATACAACACACCTTCCGTGGCCTCCAACTGCTCTTAAACGGTAATAAAACTAAATGCATGCTCTTCAACCGGTTCCTGCCTACACCCGCCTGCCCGACTAGCATCACTACTCTGGACAGTTCTGACTTAGATACAGTGGGGCAAAAAAGTATTTAGTCAGCCACCAATTGTGCAAGTTCTCCCACTTAAAAAGATGAGAGAGGCCTGTAATTTTCATCATAGGTACACTTCAACTATGACAGACAAAATGAGAAAAAAAAATCCAGAAAATCACATTGTAGGATTTTTAATTAATTTATTTGCATATTATGGTGGAAAATAAGTATTTGGTCACCTACAAACAAGCAAGATTTCTGGCTCTCACAGACCTGTAACTTCTTTAAGAGGCTCCTCTGTCCTCCACTCGTTACCTGTATTAATGGCACCTGTTTGAACTTGTTATCAGTATAAAAGACACCTGTCCACAACCTCAAACAGTCACACTCCAAACTCCACTATGGCCAAGACCAAAGAGCTGTCAAAACTCATAATGTAAGCGTTAGCACTACTAGCTACAGTAGCTTGCTAGCTAGCTATTGTTGGAAGATTCAACATTGTGTGCAGCACTAAGTAGGTAGCTGGTTGGTTAGCAGTATCGTTTCAGTCAAAATGCTTTCAGTGACTGGCTCAATGTTCAGCAAATTTATGCTAGCTTTTGTGCCCGTAATCAAACTTCAGAAATACAGCTAATTGAAGCACAATAATCCTTAGCTAGATGTGAAATGGGGCAACTAAGACTTCCTCATCAAAAAAACATACATTGTTTTAGCTTAGATTAATTCAGACAATTTTGAAGCGGAAATTGACGATTTCACTTAGGGAATATTTTCAGAATGCTACAGCTGCCCATTGTAGCCTGACAACTTTTGGACTATCCCATGACCATTTGGGAGATACGAGACAGATCAGTGCAGGTGGAATCAACGCACTATCTGACGTAAGACAATGTTACTGCATATACTGTATCCTGTAGAGGGAAGGTCAAACATCTATGTGTATGTCTGAAAGACAAAGACTAAATCTATTACTAGACATGTTGACCTCTGCATTACCAGACACTGGGTTATCAGACTGGTCTCTGATGCCGTGAGGTAAAGAATTGAAGAATTACAACTTCAGTGGTATGAGGTACGTCCTAACCTTGTCATTGGTTGGTAGACAGTTTGTGGTATGTGGCATGTGGCGTGCCTGCCTCTGTGATCCCATGTTGCGTTTCCATGTACACACAGTAGTCTCCAGACTGCACCGTGACACACCTGACCAGAGCATGTGAAGTGTTACGGTTAGGAGGAGAGGGGGAACACCACCATGAAGTCATGAGCTTTCTATTATACGCATGCACACACACGCACACACACACACACACACACACACACACACACACACACACACACACACACACACACACACACACACACACACACACACACACACACACACACACACACACACACATACACACACACACACACACACAGAGGTAACATGTGGGTCTATCCAACAGCTCACACACAAGAGTTCATTCCAAACACCAACTGACAAATACGCCATTGTACTGTATATAGGACAGAGAGTGGTTGGGTAAATGACATGGTGTGTTTTGATAGAGTGGTTGGGTAAATGACGTGGTGTGTTTTGATAGAGTGGTTGGGTAAATGACGTGGTGTGTTTTGATAGAGTGGTTGGGTAAATGACGTGGTGTGTTTTGAGTCATTCTCCATCTAAAGTATTCTGTGGGAAATTGAGTCAAAACTTTCACATAAAACCTAAAGTGGTGATTCAGGCATCACCTCATTCATAGGCTTTCATGGGCACAGTACTGCGTGTGTGTGTGTGTGTGTGTGTGTTTGTGTGTGTGAAAGGGGCGGACTAAGTGCTAAAACATCTGTCTGTGCTGGTAATGATCGAGGAGCCGACGGGACCTTCAGACTGCCCGACGCAATTAGCCTCCTCAACACACACACACACACACACGCACGCACGCACGCACGCACGCACGCACGCACGCACGCACGCACGCACGCACGCACGCACGCACGCATGCACGCACACACACACACACGTGCACACGCGCGCACGCACGAGAGCTTTATGTTACCGGGCCCATAGACGCCAGGGATTATTGAAGCGCCCGCACATGAATCCAGTAACTATACTTCTCTGAGATGTATCTTTGTGTTTGTGCTGGTCCTCAGGCGGTTTAACTCATTGATGATGTCTTTGTTAGTTGGACTAGTTTGGACGGACCATTAGGTGGTGGGAGGGGTTTGGGGTGGGGGGGGGGGGGGTGATTTCATCTTCTCTCCTTTTGAATGGTAGGTTTAAACATTAAGAACCCCTGCTCTTTCCATAACATAGAATTACCAGATGAATCCAGGTGAAGCTATGATCCCTTATTGATGTCAATCAGAGTAGATGAAGGGGAGGAGACGGTTAAAGAAGGATTTTTAAGCCTTGAGATATTTTAAACATGGATTGTGTATGTGTGCCATTCAGAGGGTGATTGAGCAAGACAAAACACTTTGAAAGGGGAATAGTAGTAGACGCACCGGTTTGTGTCAAGAACTGCAGCGTTGCTGGGTTTTCCACACTCAACAGTTTCCTGTGTGTATAAGAATGGTCCACCACCCAAACGACATCCAGCCAACTTGATACAACTGTGGGAAGCATTGGAGTCAATATGTGCCAGCATCCCTGTGGAGCTCGCTCACTCACTCACTCACTCACTCACACTCACTCACTCACTCACTCACTCACTCACTCACTCACTCACTCACTCACTCACTCACTCACTCACTCACTCACTCACTCACTCACTCACTCACTCACTCACTCACTCACTCACTCACTCACTCACTCACTCACTCACTCACTCACTCACTCACTCACTCACTCAATCACTCACTCACTCACTCACTCACACGGGTACACACACGCACACACATTCCAAACCATGACCCAATTTGCCAGACATAACACAGAATCTAAGTCTGTACTGAACGTCAGGCTGTTTTGAATATCATGTGTTATTTTCCTCTGTTAAATTGGCTGTGGTTGCATTATGATGTTATACTATGAGAAACTTCGGTATGGATCGCTTCACTAATGAGCTGCCTTCCTCATTTCGAAGTACACAAGTTTGTTTCACTTACTCAGATTAACAGGCACACACATCACTCTACCAGACAGACTCTGGTAATGTGTACCCATCCACCCTCAAACATGACGTGTACCCATCTACCAGACGGCATCCCAATAACCTCACAGATGTGTGAAAGAGTGAATGAAAACATATTTCTGCTAGAATTGCAGAAATTGTTGTGTTTATAATGTACCTGATATCAGGGTTGATCATTCTAAAGGACGTTTTTAATGCTGCAGTGAGTCAGACAGACAACTTCGTGATTACACAATTGTTTTTCTCCCGCTGATTTATAAACAGACGTCTTTCTATTAATTTGTCATTATATTCCACATATGAAATCACCTTTATTCACACATAAATCTTGCTTGATCAACTTCATTGTTTATTCATTCCTCTCCTCTCCCAATTTGGGCCATGGGTGTGTTTGTGCTGTGCCGAATGCAGGCTGCATGGGGCTGCATGGGGAGTGTGAGGAGAGCTGATGAATAATAATATGTTTTTAACTATAAATAAATAATAAAGGCATTTCAACTTGTTTTCATTAAAATTAGATTTTTTGGAGACCAAGTAAATTTTTGCACAGCCCTACAAAAGCAACAAAGGCAAATACCAAGATATACAGTATGTTGTTTATATAATGAAGCAAACCTATGCCTATACATTTGCTGCATGCAAATAAAGACAAATGTACCTTTATTTTTATTTAACCAGGTAGTTTCCCTTTATTCAACTAGATCGGTCTAATTGAGATGAAAATTGAATAGATGGAGCAAAAAATGTAATATCTTGCAAGCAACCTATAACCTACAGAAATGAACGAAAGGGTGATTTTCGCCGTACACCGGCTACAAATACAACTGCTCTTGTTTCATTTAACTATGTTGGTTCTTTCCATGATATTGTGAAACATTGTTTGTTAAAACAGTACAAAACAATTGATCTCAAACAACATATAGCCTATCCTAACGTGGCACGCAGGCTACAAACACCCGTAGTAGTGACTACGGCTTGTCCATATGCTTATAATGATAGCAACATTTTTGACCCCCAAGTTGCGTCTTCTTAAGATGCTGGAGGAAACTGCACATGAGGAAGTTAAGCAGGCAACCAAAGAGCTCATTATGACTTTGGGCCTTGAGGGTGGAGCCCACTGATGAAGAGCCAGGACCCTCACAGCCAAAGAGACCAACGGTCAGTTCTCCGACTGGAGCAGATAACAATACGCCCGAGTCAAGACTACTAGAAAATATATTAAAAGACTATAGGTCAGTCAAACTATAGGTCAGTCAAACTCGATCTCAGTCTAACAACCAGACTTTGCACTGTTTTGTTTTTGTGGCAGGCACAGAGATTTCACTTCCCGACGCTCAGCAACCTTGCCCACCACGGCTTCTAGTGCCCCCTCCGAGCGGGCGTTGGTGTGTGTGTGAGGGACACTCCATGCTCAAGCCCTCACTTAAAGTGATGGATAAAAGGCCTATAGCCTAATTCACTGTGTTTGTTTCATTAAGAAGTGCCTTTGTGTTTAGCTCTGTTAGGCATGAGATGTTTTGTTCTGTTTTAACAAACATGGTTTTGATATGTGACCTTTATTTAACTAGGCAAGTCAGTTGAGAACAAATTCTTATTTACAATGACGGCCTACCCCGGCCAAACCCTAACCCAGATCCAGACAACACTGGGCCAATTGTGCGCCGCCCCCAGGGTCTGTAGTGATGCCTCTAGCACTGAAATGCAGGGCCTTAGACTGCTGCGCCACTCGGGAGCCTAAAGAAAGAAGCCCAAAGAAAGGGAGCCCAAAGAAAGAAAGAAAATAAGACCCATACCATCCCACCACAACTGGACCGCAGAAACACCACCGCCCCGCCGACGCACGTACACACACCAGCCACTAATACCACCACCTATATGCATAATAGCCATTGTACACTAATGCAGTACTATTTTCAGAGTGCTACAGAACACACACACACAGTGTTAGAAGACTTCTACAGAACACACACACATACTGTTAGAAGACTTCTACAGAACACACACACACTGTTAGAAGACTTCTACAGAACACACACACACTGTTAGAAGACTTCTACAGAACACACACACAATGTTAGAAGACTTCTATAGAACACACACACACACATACTGTTAGAAGACTTCTACAGAACACACACACACACATACTGTTAGAAGACTTCTATAGAACACACACACACACATACTGTTAGAAGACTTCTACAGAACACACACACACTGTTAGAAGAGTTCTACAGAACACACACACACTGTTAGAAGACTTCTACAGAACACACACACACTGTTAGAAGACTTCTACAGAACACACACACACTGTTAGAAGACTTCTATAGAACACACACACACTGTTAGAAGAGTTCTACAGAACACACACACACTGTTAGAAGACTTCTACAGACCACACACACACTGTTAGAAGACTTCTACAGAACACACACACACTGTTAGAAGACTTCTACAGAACACACACACACTGTTAGAAGACTTCTACAGAAAACACACACACTGTTAGAAGACTTCTACAGAACACACACACACTGTTAGAAGACTTCTACAGAACACACACACACTGTTAGAAGACTTCTACAGACCACACACACACTGTTAGAAGAGTTCTACAGACCACACACACACTGTTAGAAGAGTTCTACAGAACACACACACACTGTTAGAAGACTTCTACAGAACACACACACACACTGTTAGAAGAGTTCTACAGAACACACACTGTTAGAAGACTTCTACAGAACACACACACACTGTTAGAAGAGTTCTACAGAACACACACTGTTAGAAGAGTTCTACAGAACACACACTGTTAGAAGAGTTCTACAGAACACACACTGTTAGAAGACTTCTACAGAACACACACACACACTGTTACAAGACTTCTACAGAACACACACTGTTAGAAGACTTCTACAGAACACACACTGTTAGAAGAGTTCTACAGAACACACACTGTTAGAAGAGTTCTACAGAACACACACTGTTAGAAGAGTTCTACAGAACACACACTGTTAGAAGACTTCTACAGAACACACACACACTGTTAGAAGACTTCTACAGAACACACACACACTGTTAGAAGAGTTCTACAGAACACACACACTCTGTTAGAAGAGTTCTACAGAACACACACACACTGTTAGAAGACTTCTACAGAACACACACACACACACTGTTAGAAGAGTTCTACAGACCACACACACACTGTTAGAAGACTTCTACAGACCACACACACACTGTTAGAAGACTTCTACAGAACACACACTGTTAGAAGACTTCTACAGAACACACACACACTGTTAGAAGACTTCTACAGACCACACACACACACTGTTAGAAGACTTCTACAGAACACACACACACTGTTAGAAGACTTCTACAGAACACACACACACTGTTAGAAGACTTCTACAGAACACACACACACTGTTAGAAGACTTCTACAGAACACACACACACTGTTAGAAGAGTTCTACAGAACACACACACACACTGTTAGAAGACTTCTACAGAACACACACACACACACTGTTAGAAGACTTCTACAGAACACACACACACTGTTAGAAGACTTCTACAGAACACACACACACTGTTAGAAGACTTCTATAGAACACACACACACTGTTAGAAGAGTTCTACAGAACACACACACACTGTTAGAAGACTTCTACAGAACACACACACACTGTTAGAAGAGTTCTACAGAACACACACACACACACACACACACACACACACACACACACACACACACACACACACACACACACACACACACACACACACACACACACACACACACACACACTGTTAGAAGAGTTCTACAGAACACACACACACTGTTAGAAGACTTCTACAGAACACACACACACTGTTAGAAGACTTCTACAGAACACACAACCACTGTTAGAAGAGTTCTACAGAACACACACACACACACACACACTGTTAGAAGAGTTCTACAGAACACACACACACTGTTAGAAGACTTCTACAGAACACACACTGTTAGAAGAGTTCTACAGAACACACACTGTTAGAAGATTTCTACAGAACACACACTGTTAGAAGACTTCTACAGAACACACACACACTGTTAGAATAGTTCTACAGAACACACACACACTGTTACAAGACTTCTACAGAACACACACTGTTAGAAGAGTTCTACAGAACACACACTGTTAGAAGACTTCTACAGAACACACACTGTTAGAAGACTTCTACAGAACACACACACACTGTTAGAATAGTTCTACAGAACACACACACACTGTTAGAAGACTTCTACAGAACACACACACACACTGTTAGAAGACTTCTACAGAACACACACACACACTGTTAGAAGAGTTCTACAGAACACACACACACTGTTAGAAGAGTTCTACAGAACACACACACACTATTAGAAGACTTCTACAGAACACACACACACTGTTAGAAGAGTTCTACAGAACACACACACACTGTTAGAAGACTTCTACAGAACACACACACACACACTGTTAGAAGAGTTCTACAGAACACACACTGTTAGAAGAGTTCTACAGAACACACACACACACTGTTAGAAGAGTTCTACAGAACACACACTGTTACAAGACTTCTACAGAACACACACTGTTAGAAGAGTTCTACAGAACACACACTGTTAGAAGAGTTCTACAGAACACACACTGTTACAAGACTTCTACAGAACACACACACACTGTTAGAAGAGTTCTACAGAACACACACACACTGTTAGAAGAGTTCTACAGAACACACACACACTGTTAGAAGAGTTCTACAGAACACACACACACTGTTAGAAGAGTTCTACAGAACACACACACACTGTTAGAAGAGTTCTACAGAACACACACACACTGTTAGAAGAGTTCTACAGAACACACACTGTTAGAAGACTTCTACAGAACACACACACACTGTTAGAAGACTTCTACAGAACACACACACACTGTTAGAAGAGTTCTACAGAACACACACACTCTGTTAGAAGAGTTCTACAGAACACACACACACTGTTAGAAGACTTCTACAGAACACACACACACACTGTTAGAAGAGTTCTACAGACCACACACACACTGTTAGAAGACTTCTACAGACCACACACACACTGTTAGAAGACTTCTACAGAACACACACTGTTAGAAGACTTCTACAGAACACACACACACTGTTAGAAGACTTCTACAGACCACACACACACACTGTTAGAAGACTTCTACAGAACACACACACACTGTTAGAAGACTTCTACAGAACACACACACACTGTTAGAAGACTTCTACAGAACACACACACACTGTTAGAAGACTTCTACAGAACACACACACTGTTAGAAGAGTTCTACAGAACACACACACACTGTTAGAAGACTTCTACAGAACACACACACACACACTGTTAGAAGACTTCTACAGAACACACACACACTGTTAGAAGACTTCTACAGAACACACACACACTGTTAGAAGACTTCTATAGAACACACACACACTGTTAGAAGAGTTCTACAGAACACACACACACTGTTAGAAGACTTCTACAGAACACACACACACTGTTAGAAGACTTCTATAGAACACACACACACTGTTAGAAGAGTTCTACAGAACACACACACACTGTTAGAAGACTTCTATAGAACACACACACACTGTTAGAAGAGTTCTACAGAACACACACACACTGTTAGAAGAGTTCTACAGAACACACACACACTGTTAGAAGACTTCTACAGAACACACACACACACACTGTTAGAAGACTTCTACAGAACACACACACACTGTTAGAAAAGCTCTACAGAACACACACACACTGTTAGAAGACTTATATAGAACACACACACACTGTTAGAAGACTTATATAGAACACACACACACTGTTAGAAGAGTTCTACAGAACACACACACACACTGTTAGAAGACTTCTATAGAACACACACACACTGTTAGAAGAGTTCTATAGAACACACACACACTGTTAGAATACTTCTATAAAACACACACACACTGTTAGAAGAGTTCTACAGAACACACACACACACACTGTTAGAAGACTTCTACAGAACACACACACACTGTTAGAAGACTTCTACAGAACACACACACACTGTTAGAAGACTTCTATAGAACACACACACACTGTTAGAAGAGTTCTACAGAACACACACACACTGTTAGAAGACTTCTACAGAACACACACACACTGTTAGAAGACTTCTACAGAACACACACACACACTGTTAGAAGACTTCTACAGAACACACACACACTGTTAGAAGAGTTCTACAGAACACACACACACTGTTAGAAGAGTTCTACAGAACACACACACACTGTTAGAAGACTTCTATAGAACACACACACACTGTTAGAAGAGTTCTACAGAACACACACACACTGTTAGAAGAGTTCTACAGAACACACACACACTGTTAGAAGACTTCTATAGAACACACACACACTGTTAGAAGAGTTCTACAGAACACACACACACTGTTAGAAGACTTATATAGAACACACACACACTGTTAGAAGAGTTCTACAGAACACACACACACACTGTTAGAAGACTTCTATAGAACACACACACACTGTTAGAAGAGTTCTACAGAACACACACACACTGTTAGAAGACTTCTACAGAACACACACACACTGTTAGAAGACTTCTACAGAACACACACACACTGTTAGAAGACTTCTACAGAACACACACACACTGTTAGAAGACTTCTACAGAACACACACACACTGTTAGAAGACTTCTATAGAACACACACACACTGTTAGAAGAGTTCTACAGAACACACACACACTGTTAGAAGAGTTCTACAGAACACACACACATTGTTAGAAGAGTTCTACAGAACACACACTGTTAGAAGACTTCTACAGAACACACACACACTGTTAGAAGACTTCTATAGAACACACACACACTGTTAGAAGACTTCTACAGAACACACACACACACTGTTAGAAGACTTCTACAGAACACACACACACTGTTAGAAGTGAACCAGCACAGTACAGTGAACCAGGAAAAAGAGACCCCATGCATTTGGGAGTAAAGAGAATGTTAAGTAATCAAATTATACCTTATTGGTGGAGCAGTTCTCAGCATCTCACTTTTCTCTAGCTTAGCACAAAGATTCACAGTTGTTTTAGCTACAGCTTATAAATATAGGAACATAGTGGAGACAACAGCTTTATAGTCAGGCTGAATCATCATGAATTTAAATAATATAAGACTCACTAAAGTAAATAGTAGGGCTCAAACAAACGTTAACCTGTTAAATTTAATGTAAATACAGAGGATTACCAGGCCTTGTACTCCGAGCATGCGCTGTCCAACTGGCAAGTGTCTTCACTGACATTTCCAACCTGTCCCTGGTCGAGTCTGTAATACCAACATGTTTCAAGCAGACCATCATAGTCCCTGTGGCCAAGAAGACCAAGGTAACCTGCCAAATGACTACCGTTCCGTAGCACTCAGGTCTGTAGCCATGAAGTGCTTTGAAAGGCTGGTCATGGCTCACATCAACACCATCATCCGTGAAACCCTAGACCCACTCCAATTTGCATACCGCCCCAACAGATCCAGAGATGACACAATCTCTATTGCACTCCACACTGCCCTTTCCCACCTGGACAAAAGGAACACCTACGTGAGAATATTATTCATTGACTACAGCTCAGCGTTCAACACCATAGTGCACTCAAAGCTCATCAATGAGCTAAGGACCCTGGGACTAAACACCTCCCTCTGCAACTGGATCCTGGACTTCCTGACGGGCCTCCCCCAGGTGGTAAGGGTAGGCTACAACACATCTGCCATGCTGATCCTCAACACGGGGGCCCCTCAGGGGTGCGCGCTTAGTCCCATCCTGTTCTCCCTGTTCACCCAGGACTGCGTGGCCAAGCACGACTCCAACACCATCATTTAGTTTGCCGACAACCCAAAGGTGGTAGGCCTGATCACCGACAATGATGAGACAGCCTATAGGGAGGATGAGAGAGACCTGGAAGTGTGGTGCCATGACAACAACCTCTCCCTCAACGTGATCAAGACAAAGGAGATGATCGTGGACTACAGGAAAAGGAGGGCCGAGCACGCCCCCATTCTCATCGACGGGGCTGTAGTGGAGCAGGTTGAAAGCTTCAAGTTCCTTGGTGTCCACATCACCAACAAACTATCATGGTCCAAACACACCAAGGCAGTCGTGATGAGGGCACGACAATGCCTATTGCCCCTCAGGAGACAGAAAAGATTTGCCATGGGTCCTCAAAAAGTTCTACAGCTGCACCAATCGAGAGCATCCTGACTGGTTGCATCAGTGCCTGGTTTGGCAACTGCTCGTCCTCCGACCGCAAGGCACTACAGAGGGTAGTGCGTACGGCCCAGTACATCACTGGGGCCACACTTCCTGCCATCCAGGATCTCTATACCAGGCGGTGTCAGAGGAAGGCCCTAAAAACTGTCAAAGACTCCAGCCACCCTAGTCATAGACTGTTCTCTCTGCTAACGCACGGCAAGCGGTACCAGAGCGCCAAATCTAGGTCCAAAAGGATTCTTAACAGCTTCTACCCCCAAGCCATGAGACTGTTGAACAGCTAATCAAATGACTACCCGGACTATTTTGCATTGTCCCCCCCCCCCCCCCCCCCATTGATCCCCCTTCTTTTTTTTTACTATTCTGCTACTCGCTTTTTATTATCTATTATCTATGCATAGTCATTTTACCCCTACCTACATGTACATATTACCTCAATGACTGTAATGATTATTGTGGGCTGAAGGAAGAGTGGACCAAGTTGCAGCGTTTAAAGTGTTCATAATTTAATCCAAAAACCAAATCGAATAAAAACAACAAACAGGAGAACGAAAGCGAAACAGTTCTGTCTGGTGCAGACACAAAAACAGAAAACAACTACCCACAAAACACAGGTGGGAAAAGGATACCTAAGTATGGTTCTCAATCAGAGACAACGATAGACAGCTGCCTCTGATTGAGAACCACATCCGGCCAAACACATAGAAATAGACAACATAGAACAAAAACGTAGAATGCCCACCCCAACTCACGCCCTGACCAACCAAAATAGAGACATAAAAAGGATCTCTAAGGTCAGGGCGTGACAGTACACCCCCCCCAAAGGTGCGGACTCTGGCCGCAAAACCTAAACCTATAGGGGAGGGTCTGGGTGGGCATCTATCCGCGGTGGCGGCTCTGGTGCGGGACGTGGACCCCGCCACCAACCACCGACTGGGGACCCTCGCAGCGGGCCCCGGACAGCAGGGCAACTCTGGCGGCTCCGGACAGGAGGCCAACTCTGGCGGCTCCGGACAGGAGGCCGACTCTGGCGGCTCCGGACAGGAGGCCGACTCTGGCGGCTCCGGACAGGAGGGCGACTCTGGCAGCTCCGGACAGGAGGGCGACTCTGGCAGCTCCGTACTGGAGATCGTCGCTGGAGGCTCCGTACTGGGGATCGTCGCTGGAGGCTCCGGACTGGCGATCGTCGCTGGAGGCTCCGGACTGGGGATCGTCGCTGGAGGCTCCGGACTGAAGGGCATCGCTGGAGGCTCCGGACTGAAGGGCGTTGCTGGAGGCTCCGGACTGAAGGGCGTCACTGGAGTGGAGAGACACACAGGAGGCTTCGTGCCATGGATCATCACTGGAGGCTTCGTTCAATGGATCATCACTGGAGGCTTCTTGCCATGGATCATCACTGGAGGCTTCGTGCCATGGATCATCACTGGAGGCTTCGTGCCATGGATCATCACTGGAGTCTTCGTGCCATGGATCATCACTGGAGGCTTCGTGCCATGGATCATCACTGGAGGCTTCGTGCCATGGATCATCACTGGAGGCTTCGTGCCATGGATCATCACTGGAGGCTTCGTGCCATGGATCATCACTGGAGGCTTCGTGCCATGGATCATCACTGGAGGCGTCTTGCCATGGATCATCACTGGAGGCTTCTTGCCATGGATCATCACTGGAGGCGTCGTGCCATGGATCATCACTGGAGGCTTCGTGCCATGGATCATCACTGGAGGCTTCGTGCCATGGATCATCACTGGATGCTTCGTGCCATGGATCATCACTGGAGGCTTCGTGCCATGGATCATCACTGGAGGCTTCTTGCCATGGATCATCACTGGAGGCTTCTTGCCATGGATCATCACTGGAGGCTTCTTGCCATGGATCGTCACTGGATGCTTCTTGCCATGGATCATCACTTGAGTGGAGAGACACACAGGAGGCCTGGCTCTGGGAGCAGGCACAGGACTCACCAGGCTGAGACATGCAGGAGGGTTAGGGCTTAGTACAGGCACAGGACTCACCAGGCTGGGGAGACATGCAGGAGGCCTCTTCCTTGGCCGAGGCACCGGATACATTGGGCCGTGGAGGCGCACTGGCGGTCTCGAGCGCCAGTGCGCTCGAGACCAACTCCTCCTGGCTTGATACAAGCACAACTCCTCCTGGCTTGATCCCCCCTGTAGCCCGGCAAGTGCGGGGAGCTGGAACAGGCCGCACTGGGCTGTGCTGGCGAACCGGGGATACCGTGCGTAGGGCTGGCGCAGGATAACCCGGGCCGAGGAGACACACTGGAGGCCAGATGCGCTGAGCTGGCACCATCCCTCCTGGCTCGATGCCCACTCTAGCCCGGCCGATGCGAGGAGCTGCGATGTAGCGCACCGGGCTATGAGTGCGCACTGGGGACACCGTGCGCTTCACCGCATAACACGGGGCCTGCCCGGTCACTCTCTCCCCACGGCAAACACGAGGAGTTGGCTCAGGTCTATGACCTGACTCCGTCAATTTCCCCGTGTGCCCCCTCCCCCCCAAAATTCTGGGGTTGCCTCTTGTGCACGCCTCCTCGAGCCAACTCCTCGTAGAGTCACCGCTCCGACTTAGCTGCCTCCAGCTCCTCTTTAGGACGGCGATACTCTCTCGTCTGTGCCCAGGGTCCCTTGCCGTCCAGGATTTCATCCCATGTCCAACTCTCCAACAAATGCTGCTCCTTCCTACCACGCTGCTTGGTCCTTTGGTGGTGGGTAGTTCTGTAACGATTCTCGTGGGCTGAAGGAAGATTGGACCAAGGTGCAGCGTTTAAAGTGTTCATAATTTAATCCAAAAACCAATCGAACAAAAACAACAAACAGGGGAACGAAAGCGAATCAGTTCTGTCTGGTGCAGACACAAAAACAGAAAACAACTACCCACAAAACACAGGTGGGAAAAGGCTACCTAAGTATGGTTCTCAATCAGAGACAACGATAGACAGCTGCCTCTGATTGAGAACCACACCCGGCCAAACACATAGAAATAGACAACATAGAACAAAAACATAGAATGCCCACCCCAACTCACGCCCTGACCAACCAAAATAGAGACATAAAAACGATCTCTAAGGTCAGGGCATGACAATCAAATCAAGTTTATTTTATACAGCCCTTCGTACATCAGCTAATATCTCGAAGTGCTGTACAGAAACCCAGCCTAAAACCCCAAACAGCAAGCAATGCAGATGTAGAAGCACGGTGGCTAGGAAAAACTCCCTAGAAAGGCCAAAACCTAGGAAGAAATCTAGAGAGGAACCAGGCTATGAGGGGTGGCCAGTCCTCTTCTGGCTGTGCCGGGTGGAGATTATAACAGAACATGGCCAAGATGTTCAAATGTTCATAAATGACCAGCATGGTCAAATAATAATAATCACAGTAGTTATCGAGGGTGTAGCAAGTCAGCACCTCAGGAGTAAATGTCAGTTGGCTTTTCATAGCCGATCATTAAGAGTATCTCTACCGCTCCTGCGGTCTCTAGAGAGTTGAAAACAGCAGGTCTGGGACAGGTAGCACGTCCGGTGGACAGGTCAGGGTTCCATAGCCGCAGGCAGAACAGTTGAAACTGGAACAGCAGCAAGGCCAGGTGGACTGGGGACAGCAAGGAGTCATCATGCCCGGTAGTCCTGAGGCATGGTCCTAGGGCTCAGGTCCTCCGAGAGAGAGAAGGAGAGAATTAGAGAGAGCATACTTAAATTCACACAGGACACCGGATAAGACAGGAGAAGTACTCCAGATATAACCAACTGACCCTAGCCCCCCGACACATAAACTACTGCAGCATAAATACTGGAGGCTGAGACAGGAGGGGTCAGGAGACACTGTGGCCCCATCCGATGATACCCCCGGACAGGGCCAAACAGGAAGGATATAACCCCACCCACTTTGCCAAAGCACAGCCCCCGCACCACTAGAGGGATAACTTCAACCACCAACTTACAATCCTGAGACAAGGCCGAGTATAGCCCACAAAGATCTCCACCACAGCACAAACCAAGGGGGGGCGCGACAATGACCTGGACTAACCTGTACCCCCGCACATTGACTCTATACTGGTACCCCATGTATATAGTCTCATTATTGTTATTTTATTGCTACTTTTTATTTTATTTTTTACTTCAGTTTATTTTGTAAATATTAAAATTTTCTTAAAATTGCATTGTTGGTTAAGGGCTTGTAAGTAAGCATTTACACCTGTTGTATTTGGCACATGTGACAGATACAATTTGATTTGATTTGTAAATGTATATTTCTGCCTAAATAGACATAACGAAAGTAAAGATGTATCATGAGGGGGCCATAAACAACAACTAGTAATGATGCATACTCCAAGAAAGATGAAAATCTCACCTTTCTGGTAAAAATGTTTAGAAATTGCTGAGGTGTACTCACTTTTGAGGAAGAAAAGGAGAGCCGCACACTCTAGGAGCTCAGATGCAATCATTTATTAACCAACGTTTCGACAGACAAGCTGTCTTCATCAGGGTATAATGACAAATACTGTGGGTCACTAGTTTATATAGTGTCTCACACAGTTGTCTGTAATCATGGCTGGATGAATGGATAGCATGCGATCATAGATACATTTTGCCTACATAAGCCTACAAACATTTACAATGAATAGCAAAATCACAAGAATGGCTTCAGATCAAAGTCTACGTTGAGACCGAAGGAAGCCAGGGTCTTTAAATTAAAGATCCAGGCAGTCTCTCGTTTTAACAATCAATTGTCGAGGTCACCCACACTCCTAGGGAGGGTGAGGTGTTCGATGCCGATATAACGTAGAGACCAAATCGAGTGGTTCGCTTCCAAAAAGTGGGCCACAACTGGGTATGTTGAATTGAATTTGCACCTAATGATGCTCGGAGATTCGTACTTTTAATTCACGCTTTAACTAGCCTTTTCTTTTTCAAGTGTTCTACTCCGCTAGCCAGCACCTCGCCTAAACAGGTGTGCGTTTCTTTCGCCTCCAGAATACTCACTTTTGAGGACACAAACTCAAGTACATAATAAAAATACGATGAAAATATGAAATATCCTATATGATGTAGCACCTATGAGATCAAGAGTGGCAATTGTCTGTCTCTCTCCATGACCCTGTATGCATAAACAAATCATCATCACAGTGTCCAATGTGTGTAGAGAGGTAAAGCAGTACCAAAACAGTGATGATGAAAGGTTATGTGCTATAGCTGTACAGGGTCATGGAGAGACAGACTTCTTCCATATGGCATCATACTAGTTAGAATTGCAGAACCACTGGAGTGCAGTGCCAGTACAGTAGACTGCAGTAACCAGTATTCTTTGGTTCTGCTATAACTATTGAACTATTCACACTATTTGTTATCTTTAGCTAGTCTAATATACTGTCACTACTGTTCTATGCTATTGTATTATTTTGCAATAATACATGCTGTTGCATCAGTGTCGATACGCATGTAAAATGACACAGTCAGTCCTCAAGTGTTAGCGATTAGAGCGTTGGGCCAGTAACCGAAAATCTCCTGTTCTGAATACCCGAGTCGACAAGGTTAAAATCTGCACTTAATGCTAATTTGCTCCAGCGGTGCCTTACTTCTATGGCTGACCCTGTAAAACAACACATTTCACTGCACCTATCCGGTGCATGTTTTTTGTTATAGTGGAAGGTTTGTGTTGGTCCTCCATTGTTTATTATTGATAGATATGTCCTCTAAGAGATGAGCCAACATGGGCAGGGCCAGTCCTGAACATTTAGAACTTAATGAATTTGAACCAGAATGAATCAGACTTTCACAGGTCATGCAGCCTGAAGTGTTAGACGTGTTCAATAGTTCCACTATGAGCTAGGAGTTGACCAGAATAGAAAGGTTCTGGCTCCATGTATAGGATTGACTAGACACTTTTTTCAATACTTTTATAAAAAATGTATTAAAAAAAAGATAATAATAAAAAATATATTTTATTTTACACATTCAGGCATTCACACATTCCCTCGTTTAACAAGGTGTTAGTAAAGGCGTCTGCATGCTTCCCATCCGAAACAGTTCGGAACACTTTGTGCATATATTATGATGACATTTTGTGACGTTTTTGTTCGTTTTGGTCTTCGGCAAGGGATTCTTCAGTTAATAGGGATTCTTCAGTTAATAGGGATTCTTCAGTTAATAGGGATTCTTCAGTTAATAGGGATTCTTCAGTTAATAGGGATTCTTCAGTTAATAGGGATTCTTCAGTTAAGTGTTTGTTGTCATTCAACAAGAGACGACTCGTTTTCTTGCAAATTTTTTCTGCACCAAAGATCTTATATGAAGTAAAATCACGCTACTAAGACCTCCTCTGCAGAAAAATAAATATTAATGACAGATTTATTGAGTTATCTTATATTAATTCAGACTATTTTGGGGAAGTGTATACTGGCTACGGCCTCTCAATATGGACAAACAGTACTATTACAGATTTTTTCTCATTTTTCAAGCGAATGTCTTATAAGGGAGTATGCGAGCACATTCGCTTGAGTTCGGCTAGGCGCCATACAAAGTGAAGCACGCTGACGCTTTAAGTCCTGTGATGGTATGGTGTGATGGTATGGTGTGATGTATATGGTGTGATGGTATGGTGTGATGTATATGGTGTGATGGTATGGTGTGATGTATATGGTGTGATGTATATGGTGTGATGGTATGGTGTGATGGTATGGTGTGATGTATATGGTGTGATGTATATGGTGTGATGGTATGGTGTGATGTATATGGTGTGATGGTATGGTGTGATGTATATGGTGTGATGGTATGGTGTGATGTATATGGTGTGATGGTATGTTGTGATGGTATGGTGTGATGTATATGGTGTGATGTATATGGTGTGATGGTATGGTGTGATGTATATGGTGTGATGGTATGGTGTGATGTATATGGTGTGATGGTATGGTGTGATGTATATGGTGTGATGGTATGGTGTGATGTATATGGTGTGATGGTATGGTGTGATGTATATGGTGTGATGGTATGGTGTGATGGTATGGTGTGATGTATATGGTGTGATGTATATGGTCTGATGGTATGGTGTGATGGTATGGTGTGATGTATATGGTGTGATGGTATGGTGTGATGTATATGGTGTGATGGTATGGTGTGATGGTATGGTGTGATGTATATGGTGTGATGGTATGGTGTGATGTATATAGTCTGATGTATATGGTGTGATGTATATGGTGTGATGTATATGGTGTGATGTATATGGTGTGATGGTATGGTGTGATGTATATGGTGTGATGGTATGGTGTGATGTATATGGTGTGATGGTATGGTGTGATGTATATGGTGTGATGGTATGGTGTGATGTATATGGTGTGATGTATATGGTGTGATGGTATGGTGTGATGTATATGGAATGGATTGACAGTTTATAGTTCATGTTGTGAATGTCCCATTTACTGAGAGCAGTCATCTATCTGCTAGTCACTCATTGTCTGTCCCTCCATGCAAAAGAAATCAAGAAGCATTGTCTGTGGATGAGGCAGTGTGTGTGTGTGTCTTGTAATCAGGCTTAGCATACCTCGTAATCAAGATGAACATTTTTACATTTTACACACACACAAACAAAAGGACATCTTGCTGAGAGGGGCCAGAGAAATAAGAGGGTGGGGAGGTATGGAGGGAGGAGAATGACAAACATTAAAGAGGGAAATGGAAAGAGAGCGAGAGAGAGAGAGAGAGAGCGTAACCCTAGTACCTGTAGCAGGGGCTGAGGCGTTTAGCTGGTGGTGCCAGAGAGCTTTTACCAGTCTGTGGTCAGACAGAAATTAAAGGCAATGGAGCGATTGAATGGTCAGTCACACACACACACACACACACACACACACACACACACACACACACACACACACACACACACACACACACACACACACACACACACACACACACACACACACACACACACACACACACACAGTTGAATGGACTTTGAGAAATCACTGTTAGATTTTATAATGTCACAGTGATTCCACGTCTCCATCACCCATAATGCAGAGTGACTGAGCAAGCATTCTGACACACACATACACACACACACCGCTGGAAAGGAGGGAGGGATGGAGGGAGGGGGAGGGAAACACACAGCTCATTAAAATACAGATGTGACTTATACCTATCAGGATATTTTGGGAAATGTTTGTAGCAAAAGCGTTGATAACAACCACATCAGTCAACATTACACACATTGGTACTACAGATGGATACCATGATAGAAATTATTAGTAGAAGGTAGGGTTTACTGTAAGTCTCTCTCAATTAGCTTTTTTGGGGGGGAGAGAAAGATTGAGAGAGGGGTGGCGAGAGAGAGAACAGGTCAAAGATAAAGAAGCTCTCACTGTCTGTCTGTCTTTCTCGCTCTCTGTCACCCTCTCTGTCTCTGTTTCTCTCTGTTTATTTTCTGTAATTTCTATAGTGAAATAACAGGCAGGTCACCCGTGATACAAGTCAGTTTTCGACGTCCATCCATGTCTGAGAGTGTCGGGAGATTACGTGGAAATTGACCACTATGGGCAACAGTGAGCACTATCACCTTCAAGTAGGCTTCAGTTTCGGTTTTGCTAGGGCTTTGGGGATGGGGATGGTGGATGTGTGTAAGCATCTGTCTGCCTGTTCAAATCTGGTGATAAAATGTAGCATTTTGAGATTTTTGTTTTAAATGTTCATCCATGTTTCTCAAATGTCAAATTTCGAAGTTGCTCCAAACATCAAATTTCAAATTGTTTAAGGCAGCGTTTCCTAAACTCAGTCCTCGAGTCCCCAGGTGGTGCACATTTTGTTTTTTGCCGTAACACTACACAGCTGATTCAAATGATCAAACGTTGATGATTAGTTGATTATTTGAATCAGATGTGTAGTGCTAGGGTAAAAAAACAAAACGTGCAGCCCTTGGAATCTCGAGGAACGAGTTTGGGAAACCCTGGTATAAGGTCTAAGATGAAGTTTGAATCCAGCGATAGAAAGTCAGAATTAGACGTTCATCCATGTTTCTCAAAATTCAAAGTTGTTCCAAACGTCAAATTTGGCGTTAACTCCAAATTGTTAATGTTAGGGTTAAGTTCAGGCCTACTTGAAGGTAACAGTGCTCACTGTTGTCCCTAGTGGCCGGTTTCCATGTCATCTCCTAATGTCCTCAGACATGGATGGACGTCGAATACTGACTGGTGACCTGGCTGCACACACACACAAACGCACACACACAAACGCACACACACAAACGCACACACACACACGCACACGCCCACGCACACACACACACACACACACACACACACACACACACACACACACACACACACACACACACACACACACAAACACACAAACACACACACACACACACACACACACACAAGGAAAGACTAAAACATAGGATGTACTGTATATATTAGGGAAACTACATTAATTTCCTGTGTTTGCTAAACATGTCATAAGCTTCCTTTGGTATTGTGCTGTTAGCTGTCCCTTGATGATGATGTGTGTGTGTGTGTGTGTGTGTGTGTGTGTGTGTGTGTGTGTGTGTGTGTGTGTGTGTGTGTGTGTGTGTGTGTGTGTGTGTGTGTGTGTGTGTGTGTATCTGTGGGAGGAGCATTCAATAGATCATGTTAATGTAAAAGTATAACTCACAATTGAATCAGGGTTGTTGGATTTTTATTATTTCACCAGCATATTTCCCTAAGGTCCTCTGAGGCAGGCGTTTTCAAACTTTTCTTGCCCAGGGATCCTGCCCAGGGAGCCCCAGCCAGGCAAACCAGCGTCCCAGGGACCCCCAACCAGGCAAACCAGCGTCCCAGGGAGCCCCAACCAGGCAAACCAGCGTCCCAGGGACCCCCAACCAGGCAAACCAGCGTCCCAGGGAGCCCCAGCCAGGCAAACCGGCGTCCCAGGGACCCCCAGCCAGGCAAACCAGCGTCCCAGGGACCCCCAACCAGGCAAACCGGCGTCCCAGGGACCCCCAACCAGGCAAACCAGCGTCCCAGGGAGCCCCAGCCAGGCAAACCGGCGTCCCAGGGACCCCCAACCAGGCAAACCAGCGTCCCAGGGAGCCCCAACCAGGCAAACCGGCGTCCCAGGGAGCCCCAACCAGGCAAACCGGCGTCCCAGGGAGCCCCAACCAGGCAAACCGGCGTCCCAGGGTCCCAACCAGGCAAACCGGCGTCCCAGGGAGCCCCAACCAGGCAAACCGGCGTCCCAGGGAGCCCCAACCAGGCAAACCGGCGTCCCAGGGCCCCCCATAATATGATAGCAAAATTTTAAAAAAATCACGTATTGTTTTATCATCAGGTGAATGATAATGGCAAGTAGAAATAATCCACATTTAAAATTAATTGATTTTTGTGTACAGTTTCATGGTTTCATTATTTTGCCCTACCCTCTTCGTTGGAAGAGGAGGTGTAAACCCTAACATAGTCTGTTAGCTAGAAAGGTCAAGATTTTTTGGCACATTTTTACATGGGCTAAGAGAAAATGTTGGTTAGTTCTCAAAGATGGTATTATTTAAAGATATAGTTGAATACACTCAGCTACTGTTTTATTCTTGTTTTATTGTTTTACTACTTATTACTTATTACCCCAGTTATTAGTGTATTAGGGCAGTCTCATCTGTCATGGTGCCTTCTTATTCTGGGATTTCACTGTGCCCCTGTGTGTGGAGACACCAATCTGTATGTTGGATATCAGTGGATATTAAATCATGTTTCACTAATGTCCCAAACACCAAATCACACTACAGAATGAATGATGATGGTTCCCCTAGTCCAGCTGTTTTGGGCTGATGAGGCTGAAACCCACTTTTAGACAAGGCTAGAGGGCTACACGGTGGGACTAACTAACCATTTTGGAGGGGGACAGAAACAGGAAAATGAAGATATGGGGGGGTTATGGTTCATACCAAGCCTCTCTCCATACCCCCAAGTTTCCATCTTAAATGACCATTACTCTCCAAACCACTCTGAGAAGTGTTTATTTGTGTTCATTTCGGAGTAGGAGTTGTGCAGTGTTGAGAGATGTAGGATATATGGAATGGAAGGATGGA
Organism: Salvelinus namaycush; assembly: GCF_016432855.1. Taxonomy (NCBI): domain Eukaryota; kingdom Metazoa; phylum Chordata; class Actinopteri; order Salmoniformes; family Salmonidae; genus Salvelinus; species Salvelinus namaycush. The sequence continues at coordinate 33,604,372 of NC_052324.1, read as the reverse complement.
TGAAATGTCTCTTTCATGTGGAGGAGTTGAAGCAGACCACAAAGACCAACACATCACGGTGCTAAGTGGCTCTGCAACACACACACACACACACACACACAAACACACGCAGTGTTTGATCTCATGACTCGGTCAGGGCTGAGACTAACAATAGCCCCAATAGTCTTGTGTTGAAAGCATTTCCCCACTAGCGTGGGAAACCTATCCCCTGTCTTGACCCTACACATAAGCTCACGTGAACCACTCACACATATTGTGTGTGTGTGTTCGTGCATATGCTTGACTTTGTGTGCTCGTGAGAGAGAGAGAGAGAGAGAGAGAGAGAGAGAGAGAGAGAGAGAGATATTAGGGGTTTTATGACCAGATTCCTCTGGCTTTTCAAAGGTTCCCTGGCAGAGAAGAGGATAATGGGTGGGCCTCTCAGAGACCTTTAAATATGGAGGGACTTAACAGTCACCTCTCACAAAATGGAGGGACCAAACAGTCAGCTCTCACAAAATGGAGGGACCTAACAGTCAGCTCTCACACAATGGAGGAGAGGTGAGGAGAGCAAGACAGAAAAACAGACAGACAGACAGACAGAGATGTCAATTGTCTTTTTACCAAATTACCGTACAACAGACCATGTATTCACCCTGCACCCCCTAATTAACAAATAAATTAACCAAAACAAAGGCAAAGGCAAAGTCTTTAGATGTTTATTTGACGTCAAAAAAGATTTTGTCATGAGGGTCTGCTATACAAATTGATGGAAAGTGGTGTTGGGGGAAAAACATACGACATTATACAATCCATGTACACAAAAGTGTGTGATTAAAGTTGGCAAAAAACACACTCATTTCTTTCCACATGGCTGTGGGGTGAGACAGGGATTATGCGTAAGCCCCACCCTGCTAGAATCTGAAGTCAAATTTCTACTGTTTGCTGATGATCTGATGCTTCTGTCCTCAACCAAGGAGGGCCTACAGCAGCACCTAGATCTTCTGCACAGATTCTGTCAGACCTGGGCACTGACAGTAAATCTCAGTGAAAATAAAATAATGGTGTTGCAAAAAAGGTCCAATTGCCAAGACCAAAAATATAAATTCCATCTAGACACCATTGCCCTAGAGCACACAAAAAACTATACATACCTCGGCCTAAACGTCAGCGCCACAGGTAACTTCCACAAAGCTGCGAACAATCTGAGAGACAAGGCAAGAAGGGCCTTCTATGCTATCAAAAGGAACATACATTTGACTAAACAATTAGGATCTGGCTAAAAATACTTGAATCAGTTATAGAACCCATTGCTCTTTATGGTTGTGAGGTCTGGGGTCCGCTCACCAACCAACAATTCACAAAATGGGACAAACACCAAGTTGAGACTCTGCATGCAGAATCCTGCAAAAATATCCTCTGTGTACAACGTAAAACACAAAATAATTCATGTAGAAAATAATTAGGCCGATACCCTCTAATGATCAAAATCCAGAAAAGAGGCGTTCAATTCTACAACCACCTATAAGGAAGCGATTCCCAAACCTTCCATAACAAAGCCATTACCTACAGAGAGATGAACTTGGAGAAGAGTCCCCTAAGCAAGTTGGTCCTGGGGCTCTGTTGACAAACACAAACAGACCCCACAGAGCCCCAGGACAACAACACAATTAGACCCAACCAAATCATGAGAAAACAGAAAGATAATTACTTGACACATTGGAAAGAATTAACTAAAAAACAGAGCAAACTAGAATGCTATTTGGCCCTAAACAGAGAGTACACAGTGGCAGAATACCTGACCACTGTGACTGACCCAAAATGAAGGAAAGCTTTGACTATGTACAGACTCAGTGAGCATATCCTTGCTATTGAGAAAAGTCGCCATAGGCAGATCTGGCTCTCAAGAGAATACAGGCTATGTGCACACTGCCCACAAAATGAGGTGGAAACTGAGCTGCACTTCCTAGCCTCCTGCCAAATGTATGGCTAAATTAGAGACACACATTTCCCTTAGATTACACAGACCCACAAATAATTTGAAAACAAATCAAATTTTGATCAACTCCTATATTTATTGGGTAAAATACCACAATGTCCAATCACAGCAGCAATATTTGTGACCTGTTGCCACAAGAAAAGGGCAACCAGTGAAGAACAAACACCATTGTAACTTCAATCCATATGTTTATTTATTTTCCCTTTCATACTTTAACTATTTGCACATCATTACAACACATATATATAGACATACTATCACATTTGAAATGTCTTTCTTATTTTGGAACTTTTGTAAGTGTAATGTTTACTGTTCATTTTTTATTGTTTATTCCACTTTTGTTTATTATCTATTTCACTTGCTTTGGCAAAATTAAGGAAAAGTTTCCCATGCTAATAAAGCCCTTAAATTGAAATTGAATTGAGAGATCTATGTGCAGACTATCCACAATACATGACTGTCAGTGTGTAGGCCTGGGATCTCCAACCTTTTCAAGCATGAGAGCTACTTAAAAAAAAGAAAACATGTTGTGAGCTGCACATTTTTGTCTAGCTTTCAAATAGGCACATTCTTCTCTTCTCCTCTCCCCTTGTCCTTAGTGTACAAGAGAAAGTAGTGCACTATGTTTTCTGTCAATGTACTTGGTAAAATTATGATTAATTAGCAAACCAAAGGAAAGCTCTATAAAATATTTGTTTTTCCCCACAAATTCTATTTGATATTTTGCCAGATTATGTTTTTTATATTTTTCCTGGTTTTAGATTTGTTTAGTTTTTCACTCGCAAAAAATTACAGAGAAACAACGAAATGGGATGTTTTGAGGCAGGGGTCTCCAAAAAATGAGTAGCTCGCGACATGTTGTATTTAGCTCTCATGCTAGAAAAGTTTGGAGATCCCTGTTCTGAGGCCATGTTCATGCATAAATCAGATCAGAAGACCATTTTCTTTAGGTCTGGAAGAAAACTAACACATTTACATTTTTTTATGTAATTCCTCTTTAATAGTGCATCTGGCCTTTTATTGCGAATCTAGTGAGTGAGGAATGTGCCTTCTAACGTGCTAGTTTAGCGATGGTTCTGTACTGCTGCTGTTGCTCATTTCATGGCAATGTGAACAAATACCAAATAATAGATACAAATTCTAGACTTACTCATGATATACTTCTGCCAGGTAAACCTACCTTTCAGTTAATTGAGAAGGTTTTGAGGAAAGTGTTTCTGTCAACCCACAAGATAGTTATCACATCAACTGGCTAAACGTGGAGTGATAGACAAACGCACGCACCACACAGACAGAGGCAATATTGCTGGAAATTAATTGCCAGCTATTGTATTAGGTTTGGCTTTTGAAGCCAATAGTGGCTAACCAGGGGTGGGATAACGTCAATGTTACGTTGACTAGATAATATCTGGGAGCTTGCGGTGTCTGATACTTGTGAGATTTGTTTATGACAGTTTGCAGTGGAACAAGTGAAAAATGCATGTACGTTCAGAATTGTTTGGCGAGCTACTCATAGGTGGGCTACGAGCTACTGATAACTCTCGATCGACCTGCTGGGGAACCCTGGTGTAGGCTATACCGTATTTGTTTGACTTGAGGTTTTACCAGCCTCTGGTTGTGGATACCATGGTTGGAGGAGTGCAAAATATGAACAAGACAGGAGAAATGTATTAGAAAAGTTGCATATCTAGGTGTGTGTGTGTGTGTGTGTGTGTGTGTGTGTGTGTGTGTATACAAATACACACACAGACACAGATCAATTTTCATACCAGTCTCTATGGAGCCTATTTGAGAGAACAAGAGCTGGGAAATATGTGTTTCGTCTATCCCAGGGAGAGGCAGGCAAGGCTGGGCACAGCTCACAGCACCGTGCGGGCGTCACTCTGGAGGCCCTTTTTGTATATTATCACAGAATACCACATCTCATCATAACAAATCATTAATCAACACTATCCCAACAGAGCAAACTTAGAACTGAACATATCTAACATATTCTTCCTTTAATCGTCTCTTTCCTATCTTCCCTATCTTCCTCTGTTCTAGAACTTATTTAGTCATGTATGGAAACCTGCTCTCTTTTTCCATTGAATAATATTTCATTGTCATAAGGCTTTGGGCATCAGCAGAGATTAATTTTAATCAAAGATGTTCCTTCTTTCACTTGTGGCTGTGTGCTGTTGATAGATTTAGAAGACTCATCATCTCCCCAAGGTGTGGTGTTTTAATAAGAGCTGTTTTCACTGTCTCTTTCACTCAGTCTATGGAATAACTCCTCCGCCTTCCTCCATCACCGCTCGGCTTCAACATATAACATTCCCCCAACGTTTCCCTAACATTCCCTCAATGTTTACCTAACATTCCCCCAACGTTTCCCTAACATTCCCTCAACGTTTCCCTAACATTCCCTCAATGTTTCCCTAACATTTCACCAACCTTTCCCTAACACTCCCCCAACCTTTCCCGAACATTCCGCCAATGTTTTCCTCTAGTATTTTAATAGCGTTCTAGCTGGACCCGAAGACTTTCAGTCTTTGTGCTAACCAAGTTAGCATTGGGTCATGGAACTACATCTAACTTCCTTCATACTGGACGCAGATAAAACGCTGACTCTGGGGAAGTAGATAAAGGGCGTTGCCAAAATAAAACAAAATGAAATGTTTCCCGATGTGGGTATTGTACTGGAATTGTAGTACTGTATTTTGTGGAGGTTGACTTGATCTGTATGGCACATTTTCCCTTGAATACTGTAGTCAGGATGATGATTATTACAGGTGTTTGTTAGCTGTATGCTTAATGCTTCCCTGTTTGTGTGTGTTTGTGTGTGTGTGTGTGTGTGTGTGTGTGTGTGTGTGTGTGTGTGTGTGTGTGTGTGTGTGTGTGTGTGTGTGTGTGTGTGTGTGTGTGTGTGTGTGTGTGTGTGTGTGTGTGTGTGTGTGTGTGTGTGTGTGTGTGTGTGTGAGTGCATGTGGTCAAGTAAATCATACTGATGTCGTTGATCATGTTGAGACCCACAAATAACTCTTCCCTTCTATTTACATTGCCTAGGTGACGCCGGAGCAGCTGGTGTTGCTATTGGAGCTCCTGCTGACGGAGGCGGAGCTAAGTGTGACGTCATTGCATATGATACAGAGAACCTATGATGTACAGAACAAGGACGCTGAGGTAAGACACACACACACACTTTAGTTGTCATTTGTTCTCACCTCCCATGCAGTGTTTGGTGCTGTGTTATGTTACGTGCAGTATACTGTCCAGTATCTACATGATCAATTACATTTTACTTGAACTGAAGTGAGCATCTTTTTTAGTGATCAATGTAAAAAGACAAAAAATCTTAAAGCAGGAATGAAAGACATTTGTATCATAGGATGGGTAAGTGCACTCTGCTCATAATATAACTTCCTATACTGAGAATGTACTTCACTTCTAAGAATAAAAGACCGTAAAGGATGCGATTGTATTGAGCCAGTCTGGCCTTCAGTGGTTCAGCACGAGAATTTCTTTGCAAAGGCCTGTATAGCCTGCCTGGAAGTAGCAGACCAACAGAGAAACTGCAAAACGACAGTACAAGGACAAATTGGAGTCTCAATTCAACGGCTCAGACACAAGACACATGTGGCAGGAACTCCCGCCAATCACGGATTATAAAGGGGAAAGCCAGCCACATCGAGGACACCGACGCCGTGCTTCTGGAGAAGCTAAACAGGGTGCTCTCGATCTCTGCGGCCGACGTGAGTAAGATATTCAAGTATGTTAATTCTCGCAAAGGCTGCCGGCCCAGACGGCATTTCAAGCCGAGTCTTCAGAGCATGTGCAGACCAGCTGGCTGGAGTGTTTAGGGACATTTTCAATCTCTCCCTATCGCAGTCTGTTGTCCCCACTTGCTTCAAGATATCCACCATTGTTCCTGTACCCAAGAAAGCGAAGGTAACTGAACAAAATGACTATCGCCCCGTAGCATTCACTTCTGTCATCATGAAGTGCTTTGAGAAACTAGTTAAGGATCATATCACCTCCACCTTTCATATCACCTCCACCTTACCCGACACCCTCTACGCAATACAATTTGCATACCGCAAAAGATCCATGGATGACACAATCGCCATTACATTGCACACTGCCCTATCCCACCTGAACAAGAAGAATACCTATGTAAGAATGCTGTTCATCAACTACAGCCTTCACAATTTCAAAGTGCCCTGCTCATCACTAAGCTCAGGGACCTGGGTTGCAGAGTGAGGAGTGTCCTAGACTTCCTGACGGGCCGGCCCCAGGTGGTGAAGGTGGGCAAAATACCTCTGCGGCGCTGATCAACAAGGGGGCCCCACAGGGGTGCATGCTCAGCCACTTCCTGTATTCCCTGTTCACCTATGATTGTGTGGCCACAACGTCTCCATTTCAATCATTAAGTTTGCTGACGACACAACAGTGGTAGGCCTGATTACTAACAACAACAAGACAGCCTACACGGAGCCCTGGTGGAGTGGTGCAGGGAAAAATAACTCTCCCTAAACGTCAACAAAAAGAAGGAGCTGATCGTGGACTGAAGAAGGCTGAAGAAATTTGTCTTGGCCCCTAAGATCCTCACAAACTTTTGTAGATGCACCATTGAGAGCATTCTGTCAGGCTGTATCACCACCTGGTACATCAACTGCACCGCCCGCCCTCCAGGACACCTGCCTGCCCTCCAGGACATCTACAGCAGTTGGTGTCTTAGAAAGTCAAGAAGATCATCAAGGACCTCCACCACCCGAGCCACGACCTCTTCCCCCCACTACCATCTAGAAGTCGGAGACAGTACAGGTGCATCAAAACTGGGATCAAGAGACTGATAAACAGCTTCTATTTCCAGGCCACCAGACTGTTAAACAGTCATCACTATCCGGCCTCCGCTCAGTACCCTGCCCTGAACCTTAGACACTGTCACTAGCCGGCGACTACCGGTACTCTACACTGCAGAGACCGCTGCTATGTACATTGTCATTGAACACTGGTCATTTTAATAATGTTTATATACAGTTTTACCCATTTTATATGTATATACTGTATCCTAGTCATGGCTCATCCTATATAGCTACTGCTGTACACACCACGCTTGTCAAATCAAATTGTATTTGTTGCGTGCTTCGTAAACAACAGGTGTAGACTAACAGTGAAATGCTTAATTACGGGCCTTTCCCAACCAACCAATGTTATGGTTAGTGCTCTGTCCTTCCATGTAAGTGTTGTAAAATGTGTGTGAGATATGTGTGAGCATTTAATGTGGTGTGAAGGATAGTGTGTGAGCACTGGTTTAAACGCATGCGTGTGTGATTGTGGTTGGAAGTGTGTGAGTGATCATGAATATGTGTGTGTGAATGCATGTGGAAGTGTATGTCTGTGCCTACAAATGAGTGTGTTTGCATGTAATGAGAGTGAATGCGTGACTGTGGCTAGCTTCCTTTCATGTGGGTCTCATGTGATAGGATGTGTGTGTGTGTTTGTAACGGCCATCTGTCGGTCAAGCACATAGGGCACATTGTACCACAGAAGGCCTTGAAGCCCACGCTAGGTTGAAGGGTCCAGAGAGGAAATTAGTATGTTACACCATACCACACCAAGGACACTCCTCATGTGTTGGAGGAGAGGAGAAGAGAGAGAGAGACTTGCAGGGTCGTTTTAGAATCAAATCAAATTTTATTTGTCACGTGCGCTGAAATACAACAGCTGTAGACCTTACAGTGAAATGCTTGCTTACAAGCCCCTAACCAACAAAACAGTTCAAGAAATAGAGTTAAGAAGATATTTACTAAATAAACTAAAGTCAAAATAAAATTAAAACATTTAAAAAGTTTCAATAAAATAACAACAATGAAGCTATACACAGGGGGTACCAGTACCGAGTCAATGTGCGGAGGTACAGGTTAGTCAAAGTCATTTGTATATGTTATTAGGGGTCACTGGGGGGAGGTCAATAGTCTGGGTGGCCATTTGATTAATTGTTCATCAGCCTTATTGCTTGGGGGTAGAAGCTGTTAAGGAGCCTTTTGGTCCTAGGCTTGGCGCTCCGGTACCGCTTGCTGTGCGGTGGCAGAGAGAACAGTCTATGACTTGGGTGACTGGAGTCTTTGACAATTTTTGGGGCCTTCCTCTAACCTCCCCAGTGATGTAACTGGCCGTACGCACTACCCTCTGTAGTGCCTTACAGTCAGATGCCAAGCAGTTGCCATACCAGGCTGTGATGCAACCGGTCATGATGCTCTCGATGGTTCAGCTGTAGAACTTTTTGAGGATCAGGGGACCAATGCCGAATCTTTTCAGTCTCCTGAGGGGGAAAAGTTGTTGTCGTGCCCTCTTCATGACTGTTTTTGTGTGTTTGGACCATGATAGTTTGTTGGTGATGTGGACACCAAGGAACTTGAAACTCTCGACCTGCTCCACTACAGCCCTGTCGATGATAATGGAGGCCTGTTCGGCCCGCCTTTTCCTGTAGTCCACGATCAGCTCCTTTGTCTTGCTCACATTTGAGGGAGAGGTTGTTGTCCTGGCACCACACTGCCAGGGCTCTGAACTCCTCCCTACAGGCTGTCTCGTCGTTGTTGATGATCAGGCCTAACACTGTTGTGTTGTCAGCAAATTGAATGGTGGTGTTGGAGTCGTGTTTGGCCACGCAGTTGTGGGTGAACAGGTATTACAGGAGGGGACTAACCACGCACCCCTGAGGGACCCCAGTGTTGCGGATCAGCATGGCAGATGTGTTGTTGCCTACCCTTATCACCTGGTGGCGGCCAATCAGGAAGTCCAGGATCCAGTTGCAGAGTGAGGTGTTTAAGTCCCAGGGTCCTTAGTTTAGTGATGAGGTTTGTGGGCACCATGGTGTTGAACACTGAGCTGTAGTCAATGAACAGCATTCTCACATAGGTGTTCCTTTTGTCCAGGTTTGGAAAGGGCAGTGTGGAGTGAGATTGAAGTTGCTTCATCTGTGGATCTGTTGGGGAGGTATGCGAATTGGAGTGGGTCTAGAGTTTCTGGGACGATGGTGTTGATGTGAGCCATGACCAGCCTTTCAAAGCACTTCATGGCTACCGACATAGAAGGATGTAGAGTACTGTGCAGTCAGGTCACATGTGATACAAGTCAGTATTCGACGTCCATCCATGTCTTAGGACGTCGGGAGATGACATGGAAACCAGCCACTAGGGGAAACAGTGAGCGCTGTTACCTAAATCTTAAGGCCTCTGGTGCCAAAGGTTGCATGTTTGAATCCTGCGATAGAAAGCTGTTTTTGATATTTTTGTTTTAAGCCTATCCCAAACCTTAACCCTTAGATTAACCATTCAGCGTTAATGCCCTTACATTAAGATTTCTGAGTTAATGCCTAAATTGAACCTTAAAAACACTTTGAAATTTGACGTCTGACAAACATGGATGAACATGAGACAGCGATAGATTGTTTCACTGTGACCTTTACCAGTTTAAGCAAGGGAAAGAACATGTTCAGCATTTTTTGTTGAGTTCAGACCAACAGTTATTGTATTTAGTGGTACTTGTCTGTGTGTCTGTTTGAATGCCATCCAGGCCACCCTGCTCTGATGCCCTGAGTAACCCCGGCAGCTGCTCCATGTGCTGGGTTGCATTCCTGGGGAGAACCCTGGAGCTCCCTCTTACACCCCCCCCCCCCCCCCCCCCCCCCCCCCATCAGGACTACAGGTGTGTGTGTGTGTTCATGCTAGTTTGAGTGTATGTGTGTATTGAAAGCGAGGTAAAAAAGATAACGGAAAATGAGAGATATATAGAACTGAAATGGCATGTTAGTAAGGGATGTGGTATTACACCTGGTTGTTAAGATAGATAGACTCATGTTATAAGGGATGTGGTATTACACCTGGTTGTTAAGATAGATAGACTCATGTTATAAGGGATGTGGTATTACACCTGGTTGTTAAGATAGATAGACTCATGTTATAAGGGATGTGGTATTACACCTGGTTGTTAAGATAGATAGACTCATGTTATAAGGGATGTGGTATTACACCTGGTTGTTAAGATAGATAGACTCATGTTATAAGGGATGTGGTATTACACCTGGTTGCTAAGATAGATAGACTCCTGTTATAAGAGATGTGGTATTACACCTGGTTGCTAAGATAGATAGACTCCTGTTATAAGAGATGTGGTATTACACCTGGTTGCTAAGATAGATAGACTCCTGTTATACGGGATGTGGTATTACACCTGGTTGCTAAGATAGATAGACTCCTGTTATAAGGGATGTGGTATTACACCTGGTTGCTAAGATAGATAGACTACTGTTATAAGGGATGTGGTATTACACCTGGTTGCTAAGATAGATAGACTCCTGTTATAAGGGATGTGGTATTACACCTGGTTGCTAAGATAGATAGACTCCTGTTATAAGGGATGTGGTATAACACCTGGTTGCTAAGATAGATAGACTCCTGTTATAAGGGATGTAGTATAACACCTGGTTGCTAAGATAGATAGACGCCTGTATTAAGGGTTGTGGTTTTACACCTGGTTGCTACGATAGCCTCCTGCTATAAGGAATGTGGTATTACACCTGGTTGCTAGGATAGATAGACTACTGTTATAAGTGATGTGGCATTAAACCTGGTTGCTAAGATAGATAGCTTCCTTTTAAAATTGATTTAGCATTACGCCTGGTTGCTAAGATAGACTCCTGTTATAAGAGATGTGGTATTACACCTGGTTGCTAAGATAGATAGACTCCTGTTATAAGAGATGTGGTATTACACCTGGTTGCTAAGATGGCCTCCTGTTTAAGAGATGTGGTATTACACCTGGTTGCTAAGATAGATAGCCTCCTTTTATAAGTGATGTGGTATTACACCTGGTTGCTAAGAAAAATTGCGTCATGTTATAAGTGATGGTTGCTGTCATAGCTAGCTTCAAGCGATTGGGTATTATTCCTGGGTGCTATGATTGATAGCCTCCTTTTATATGTGATGTGGCATTACACATGCTTGCTTTGATAGATATCCTTCTGTTATAACTGATGTGGTATTACACCTGGTTGCTAAGATAGATGGCCTCCTGTTATAAGTGATGTTTATTTTTATTGATTTTTTATTTCACCTTTATTTAACCAGGTAGGCTAGTTGAGAACAAGTTCTCATTTACAACTGCGACCTGGCCAAGATAATGCAAAGCAGTGCGACACAAACAACAACACAGAGTTACACATGGAATAAACAAACATAGAGTCAATAACACAATAGAAAAGTGTATATACAGTATGTGCAAATGAGGTAAGATAAGGGAGGTAAGGCAATAAATAGGCCATAGCGGCGAAATAATTACAATTTGGCAATTAAACACTGGAGTGATAGATGTGCAGAAGATGAATGTGCAAGTAGAGATACTGGGGTGCAAAGGACCCCAAAAAATAAATAAAAAATAACAGTATGGGGATGAGGTAGTTGGATGGGCTATTTACAGATGAGCTATGTACAGGTGCAGTGATCTGTGAGCTGCTCTGACAGCTGGTGCTTAAAGTTAGTGAGATAAATATGAGTCTCCAGCTTCATTGATTCTTCAAATTCGTTCCAGTCATTGGCAGCAGTGAACTGGAAGGAAAGGCGGCCAAAGGAAGAATTGGCTTTGGGGGTGACCAGTGAAATATACCTGCTGGAGCGCGTGTTACGGGTGGGTGCTGCTATGGTGACCAGTGAGCTGAGATAAGCTGGAGCTTTACCTAGCAAAGACTTATAGATGACCTGGAGCCAGTGGACTATGGTGACAAAACGGATGGCACTGTGATAAACTGAATCCAATTTGATGAGTAGAGTGTTGGAGGCTATTTTGTAAATGACATCGCCAGTGCAGTGGGCAGCTGGGAGGAGGTGCTCTTATTCTCTATGGACTTTACAATGTCCCAGAACTTTTTGGAGTTTGTGGTACAGGATGCAAAATTCTGTTTGAAAAAGCTAGCCTTTGCTTTCCTAACTGCCTGGTTATATTGGTTCCTAACTTCCCTGAAAAGTTGCATATCGCAGGGGCTATTTGATGCTAATGCAGTACGCCACAGGATGTTTTTGTGCTGGTCAAGGGCAGTCAGGTCTGGAGTGAATCAAGGGCTATATCTGTTCCTGGTTCTACATTTTTTTGAATGGGGCATGCTTATTTTAGATGGTGAGGAAAGCACTTTTAAAGAATAACCAGGCATCCTCTACTGACAGAATGAGTTCAATATCCTTCCAGGATACCCGGGCCAGGTCGATTAGAAAGGCCTGCTCGCTGAAGTGTTTTAGGGAGCGTTTGACAGTGATGAGGGGTGGTCGTTTGACTGCAGACCCATTACGGACGCAGGCAATGAGGCAGTGATCGCTGAGATCCTGGTTGAAGACAGCAGAGGTGTATTTGGAGGGCAGGTTGGTTAGGATGATATGAGGATGCCCGTGTTTACGGATTTGGGGTTGTACCTGGTAGGTTCATTGATAATTTGTGTGAGATTGAGGGCATCAAGCTTAGATTGTAGGATGGCTGGGGTGTTAAGCATGTTCCAGTTTAGGTCACCTTACAGCACGTGCTCTGAAGATAGATGGGGGGCAATCAACTCACATATGGTGTCCAGGGCACAGCTGGGGGCAGAAGGTGGTCTGTAGCAAGTGGCAACGGTGAGGGACTTGTTTCTGGAAAGGTGGATTTTTAAAAGTAGAAGCTCAAATTGTTTGGGCAAAGACCTGGATAGTAAGCAGGTTATCTCTGCAGTGGATTGCAACTCCGCCCCCTTTGGCAGTTCTAACTTGTCGGAGAAGTTATAGTTAGGGATGGAAATGTCAGGGTTTTTGGTGGCATTCCTAAGCCAGGATTCAGACACGGCTACATCCGGGTTGGCAGAGTGTGCTAAAGCAGTGAATAAAACAAACTTTAGGACGAGGCTTCTAATGTTAACATGCAGGAAACCAAGGCTTTTACGGTTACAGAAGTCAACAAATGAGAGCGCCTGAGGAATGGGAGTGGAGTTAGGCACTGCAGGGCCTGGATTCACCTCTACATCACCAAAGGAACAGAGGAGGAGTAGGATAAGGGTACGGCTAAAGGCTATAAGAAATGGTCGTCTAGTACGTTCAGAACAGAGAGTAAAAGGAGCAGGTTTCTGGGCACGGTAGAATAGATTCAAGGCATAATGTACAGACAAAGGTATGGTAGGATGAGAGTACAGTGGAGGTAAACCTACGATGAGAGAGGTATTGTCTCTAGAGACACCATTTAAACCAGGTGAGGTCATCGCATGTGTGGGAGGTGGAACACAATGGTTAGCTAAGGCATATTGAGCAGGGCTGGAGGCTCTACAGTGAAATAAGACAATAATCACTAACCAAAACAGCAATGGACAAGGCATATTGACATTAGGGAGAGTCATGCGTAGCCGAGTGATCATAGGGTCCAGTGAGTAGCTAGGTGGGCTGGAGACACAGTGATTCAGACAGCTAGCGGGCCGGGGATAGCAGGCTAGCAGAAGAGCCTTATAGGGACGTCGTGGCGGAAGAAGTCTGTTGTAGCCCCCCCGTGCAGTAATGTCGGCAGACCAGTCGTGATGGATCAGCAGGGCTCCGTGTAGTAAAAGGATCCAGGCCAATTGGCAAAATAGATATAGTAGCCCAAGAAATTGGCTGATGGACCTCTTCAGCTAACAGTCCAGTATGCTCTAGACAGCTAGCGGGCCGTAGATAGCAGGCTAGCAGATGTGCATTCAGGGGACGTCGCGACGGAGGAGCCTGTTGAAAAAACCCCTCGGGCGGATTACGTCGGTAGTCCAGTCGTGATGAATCGGCGGGGCTCCGTATTGGTTGTAAAAGGGGTCCAGGCCAATTGGCAAAATAGGTATTGTAGACCAAGGAGTGGCTGATGGACCTCTTCAGATAGCCGGGAGATGGGCCTAGCATAGGTTAGCTCCAGGCTAATTGTTGCTTGCTTTGGGACAGAGACGTTAGCCAGGAGTAGCCACTCGGATAGCAGCTAGCTAGATGCGATGATCCAGGTGAAAAGGTTCAGAGCTTGCGGTAGGAATCCGGAGATATGGTAAGGAAGAAGTCCGATATGCTCTGGGTTGAATCGCGCTGTGCAGACTGGCAGGAGTTGTCCGGGCTAAAGGTTAGCTGATGACCGCTAGCAGTGGCTAGCTGACTACTAGCTAGTAGCTAGTTAGCTGGCTAGCTTCTGTTGGGGGTTCCGGTTCTAAAGTAAAGATAATAGCAGATCCAAACCACATTGGGTGAGGCGGATTGCAGGAGAGTATTTTGAAGTTGAGGTTAAGAAAAATGGATTTTTTAAATACTGTATATGCAAAGAAAAAAATATCTAAAAAGATATATACACGGGACACGACAAGACAAAGACAAAGACGCCTGACTGCAAAGCCATCTTGGATAAGTAATGTGGCATTACTCCTGGTTGCTAAGATAGATAGCCTCCTGTTATAAGTGATGTAGCATTACACCTGGTTGCTAGTGTGCAAGTAAAGTTTCTGAGGTGTACTGTAGAACTAATGATAAATAGAAATGGAAAGAGAAGGTAGAGAATTGGGAAATAAAGAAGAGCGGAAAGATAGTGGATGATATGTCAGATGGAGGGATGTTGACAGAACGAGCGAAAGTGAAGGAAAGAAGAAGGGAGAGGGGTTAATGACAGAGGGAAGAGGTAAAAGAGTTTAGCGATAGAGAAGAAAGAGAGGGAAGAGAGAGAGAGGCCATCTGAGGCCTAATTAAGCTCATGTTTATTTACGAGGCTCCAGAGGTAAAGGGTGCTTTCAGAGACACTGCTATCAATGGAGTGTTACCCAGCTCTGTTTCTCACTGTTTCTCACGCCCCCAAACACAGGTGGAATGGAAAACAGTGTGTGTGTGAGCGTGTGCGTGTGTTTGCATTCATTTGTCTGTGCATACATCTGTGTGGGCGTGTGTGGAACATCAATCAAGACATGAGAAGAAAAATTATCCTCCTCAGTATTGCTGCTTCCATCGAGGAGAATGTATCATCTAGGAGAGAAAAAAACACCCTCTCATCATTTAACTCACAAATCACTCCCATCACACGCGCACACACACGCACAGCGACACACGCACGCACGCACGCACGCACGCACGCACGCACGCACGCACGCACGCACGCACGCACGCACGCACGCACGCACGCACTCACGCACACACACACACACACACACACACACACACACACACACTTACGTAACATGCAACGCTGACCCTTGTGCAAAAACATGTTGTGTGTGTTTCTGTATGTTCTGTATGTATACTGTACATGTGTGTGTGTTTCTGTATGTTCTGTATGTATACTGTACATGTGTGTGTGTTTCTGTATGTTCTGTATGTATACTGTACATGTGTGTGTGTTTCTGTATGTTCTGTATGTATATTGTACATGTGTGTGTGTTTCTGTATGCTCTGTATGTATACTGTACATGTGTGTGTGTTTCGGTATGTTCTGTATGTATATTGTACATGTGTGTGTGTTTCTGTATGTTCTGTATGTATACTGTACATGTGTGTGTGTTTCTGTATGTTCTGTATGTATACTGTACATGTGTGTGTGTTTCTGTATGTTCTGTATGTATACTGTACATGTGTGTGTGTTTCTGTATGTTCTGTATGTATATTGTACATGTGTGTGTATTTCTGTATGTTCTGTATGTATACTGTACATGTGTGTGTGCGTGTGTTCTCTCCAGGCCATGGGTGTTTATCTGTATGGGGAGCTGATGGTTCAAGAGGACTCTGGGCAGCAGGCTCTGGCCAGGCGCTATCTCTCATTGGTCCAGGATGAGAAGGACCAATCAGCTCGCAGAGTGGTGGAGGAGCTGGTCGTATGAGCTGGCACACAACTGGTACTGACCCGCCCAGCTGAGCCTTCTCATAACTATAGGTACTATATGTTTCTGAACATTATTATGTACAAAGTGATGATGGGACCTTTCTATTATGTAAAGAACAGGCTGATGTGAGCTCATATTGCTCTGAAACTATTCTGTATGATCTCGTCAATACAGTAGATGGGCAGACATGTACTGCCTCTTCATTGCCCTGTTTTCTCTAGTTCCTCTGCCACGTTTAGATGTTTGTAATGGGTCTTGTTTCGTCATTTTGCTCTGAGAGTGATACTGTAAAAAAGTATTTGTGTTGGGTGTATTTTGCCCAGCCTGAAGTGACTTGGCCATCTCTCTCTCACACATTCCTCCTCAAGCGCTGTTAGTTTGTACGTACACTACTGTTCACACATTCCTCCTCAAGCGCTGTTAGTGTGTACGTACACTACTGTTCAAAAGTTTGGGGTCACTTAGAAATAAGTAAATAAGTATCATAACAAAAAAGTCTGAAATCACAAATGCTCATATTCCTGCCATCTTTCTGAGCGATACAAAATTCATCTGTACAGTCACAACATGCCATTGGAATACAGGAGTGATGGTTGCTGATAATTGGCCTCTGTACGCCTATGTAGATATTCCATTACAAATCAGTTGTATACAGCTACAATAGTCATTTACAACATTAGCAATGTCTACACTGTATTTCTGATCAATTTGATGTTATTTTAATGAACAAAAAATTAGCTTTTCTTTTAAAAACAAGAACACTTCTACGCGACCCAAAACTTTTGAACGGTAGTATATGTGTGTGTGTGTGTGTGTGTGTGTGTGTGTGTGTGTGTGTGTGTAAGCTCAGAACGCTGCCTTTTCCGTGGTTTCACAGGAGCGCTGTCAGGATGTGTTTGTCAGGGCAGGAATGTGGGAATGTGTTCCTCAAACAAACTGACAGCAGACGAGGAGAGGAGGAGAGAGGGAGTGAGCGTTTTCAGAGAGAGGGGGAAATGAGAGGACCTAGTCTGTGGTTAGCCCTGTGCTGCTTTTTACTGTGTTTACCCTGAAATTCCTGTGTATGTGTGCTGCGTTTGTGTGTGTTGTATGTGTAACTGCACTGTCACCCACTTGGAGGGAAGGTGGTCTCAGGCTTCTCATAACAGCAAGGGGTTTATTTGTTATCTCCCTCCCAGCGAGGTGAAGAGAACAAAAATGTATGATTCAGAGAGAGAGAGAGAGAGAGGGGGGGGGGGGGGGGGAGTGAGGACTCTGAAGGAGTAGATATTTTCATAGTGTGGGCAATAACAGGAACCCTAGAACTTTCCCTAGGAAGGAGAGCCATTCAGCCATTCAGACTATCTAGCGAGGTCAGTCGTGATATAGGTCAGTATTCGACGTCCATCCATTTCTGAGGACGTCGGGAGATGATGTGGAAACCGGCCACTAGGGGCAACAGTGAGCGCTGTTAGCTTGAAGAAGTTTCGGTTTTGATTGGGTGTTGTGGATGGGGATGGCTGTACCTATCTGTCTCTGGTGTCTAAGGTTGCATGGCTCAATCCAGCGATAGAAAGTTGTTTTTGAGATTTTTGTTTTAACCATATCCCAAACCTTAACCCTTACCTTAACCATTCTAAGTTTATGCTTAACCTTAAGATGTCAGAGTTAATGCTAAACTTAGCCCTAACATAAAAAAATCGGAGTTAATGCCTAAACTTAACCTTCCACACTTGTAGATTTGACCTTTGGAACAACTTCGAAATTAACCGTTTGAAATTCTGATGTGAGACTTTGAGAGCTTGTTGATCTAGCGTACTAGGCTGCGAGGCTCCTTTATCTAGACCTAAAGCAAACTCTTTATTCACTGTTCTTGCTCTGGATATCTACATATTCTGCCTGGTGTAATAACCACAGTCATGACAAGCCCTAGCCATTGCATACACACTGAACAAAAATATAAACACGACATTCAACAATTTCAAAGATTTTACTGAGTTACTGTTCATATAAGGAAATCAGTCAATTAAAATAAATGTAAATAAGCTTTGATCTATGGATTTCACATGACTGGGAATACAGATATGCATCTATTGGTCACAGATGCCTTTTATTTTTTTAAAGGTAGGGGCGTGGATCAGAAAACCAGTCAGTATCTGGTGTGACCACCCTTTGCCTCATGCAGCGTGACACATCTCTTTCACATAGAGTTCATCAGGCTGTTTATTGTGGCCCGTGGAATGTTGTCCCACTCCTCTTCAATTGCTGTGAGAAGTTGCTGGATAATGGCTGGAACTGGAACACGCTATCATACACGTCAGTCCAGAGCATCCCAAACATGCTCAATGGGTGACATGTCTGGTGAGTATGCAGGCCATGGAAGAACTGGGACATTTTCAGCTTCCAGGAATTGTGTACAGATCCTTGCGACATGGGGCCATGCATTATTATGCTGAAACAAGAGGTGATGGCGTCGGATTAATGGCAAGTCAATGGGCCTCGGGATCTCGTCATGGTATCTCTGTGCATTCAAATTGCCATCGATAAAATGCAATTGTGTTCATTGTCTAGCTTATGTCTGCCCATACCATAACCCCACCGCCACCATGGGGCACTCTGTTCACAATGTTGACATCGCCCACATGATGCCTTACACGATGTCTGCCATCTGCCCGGTACAGTTGAAACTGGGATTCATCCGTTAAGAGCACACATCTCCTCCAGCGTGCCAGTGGCCATCGAAGCTGAGCATTTGCCCACTGAAGTTGGTTACGATGCTGAACTGCAGTCAGGTCAAGACCCTGGTGAGGATAATGAGCACGCAGATGAGCTTCCCTGAGACGGTTTCTGACAGTTTGTGCAGCCCTTCTTCGGTTATGCAAACCCACAGTTTCAGTCAGCAAAACTTTCCAAACTTGAGACATCTGTGGGATTGTGTTGTGTAACAAAACGGCACATTTTAGAGTGGCCTTTTATTGTCCCCAGCACAAGATTCACCTGTGTAATGATTATGCTGTTTAATCAGCTTCTTGATATGCCACACCTGTCAGGTAGATGGATTATATTGGCAAAGGAGACATGCTCACTAACAGGGATGTAAACAAATTTGTATGCAAAATTTGAGAGAAATAAGCTTTTTGTGAGTATGGAATATTTCTGGGATCATTTCAGCTCATGAAACATGGGACCAACATGGGATCAACCAGATATCTATATTCATGTCTGTCATATCTATCTCTACATCTGTGGTTAAATATGTCGTATGGCTGTTACCATTTGGGACACATTATGGTCTTATAACCGGAGGTGCTGCTAAGTACTTGTCCAGATGATGCAGAGATATACAGATACATCCTTCATCAGGCGGTGGCCAAGCAAGACAAGAAGGGTGCTTTCATCCACGCACGCACGCACGCACGCACGCACGCACGCACGCACGCACGCACGCACGCACGCACACACACACACACACACACACACACACACACACACATACACACACACACACACACACACACACACACACACACACACAGAGTATAGCTTTGTGTGTGCAGAGGGGTGGAGAAAGGTTTTCCAGGCGAGTGCTCTGTCTGTCTCTACTCGGATAAATCACTTTACACGCACACTCTGCTGGGGCCCTTCCTGTCACTGTGGCTCTCTGTCTCTGTCCACTACTGTCTGGCCATCATCACTCACTTCCTCAGTACGAATCCACATATAATTCCAGCTTCAGTACAGGCCTAGAATAGAATAGAGTAGAATAGAATAGAGTCTGATGCAGTTCTCCCAACCTGGGGTCACAGAACCATTCGTTTTGACTTAATCAATTTCTTTGTATTGACTTGTTCATGTCTCTGACTAAAAGGTAACACACTACACCAAAGAAGAAGGAAGAGACTAGGGCTACAATAACATGCCTGTCTGCCTGTCTGCCTGCCTGCCTGTCTGCTTGTCTGTCTGTCTGCTTGTCTGTCTGTCTGCCTGTCTGTCAGACTGCCAGTCCAAGATAACTTTTCCTCCACTTTGTTTTTAAAACAAGGGGGTAGAGATGGACTCACCCCCTCTCTTTTCTTCCCCTCCCTCCCTGTCTCTTTTCTCCCCTCCCTCCCTGTCTCTTTTCTCCCCTCCCTCCCTGTCTCTTTTCTCCCCTCCCTCCCTGTCTCTTTTCTTCCCCTCCCTCCCTGTCTCTTTTCTCCCCTCCCTCCCCCTCTCTTTTCTCCCCTCCCTCCCTGTCTCTTTTCTTCCCCTCCCTCCCTGTCTCTTTTCTCCCCTCCCTCCCTGTCTCTTTTCTCCCCTCCCTCCCTGTCTCTTTTCTCCCCTCCCTCCCTGTCTCTTTTCTTCCCCTCCCTCCCTGTCTCTTTTCTCCCCTCCCTCCCCCTCTCTTTTCTCCCCTCCCTCCCTGTCTCTTTTCTTCCCCTCCCTCCCTGTCTCTTTTCTCCCCTCCCTCCCTGTCTCTTTTCTCCCCTCCCTCCCTGTCTCTTTTCTCCCCTCCCTCCCTGTCTCTTTTCTCCCCTCCCTCCCTGTCTCTTTTCTCCCCTCCCTCCCTGTCTCTTTTCTCCCCTCCCTCCCTGTCTCTTTTCTTCCCCTCCCTCCCTGTCTCTTTTCTCCCCTCCCTCCCTGTCTCTTTTCTCCCCTCCCTCCCTGTCTCTTTTCTCCCCTCCCTCCCTGTCTCTTTTCTCCCCTCCCTCCCTGTCTCTTTTCTCCCCTCCCTCCCTGTCTCTTTTCTCCCCTCCCTCCCTGTCTCTTTTCTCCCCTCCCTCCCTGTCTCTTTTCTCCCCTCCCTCCCTGTCTCTTTTCTCCCCTCCCTCCCTGTCTCTTTTCTCCCCTCCCTCCCTGTCTCTTTTCTCCCCTCCCTCCCTGTCTCTTTTCTTCCCCTCCCTCCCTGTCTCTTTTCTCCCCTCCCTCCCTGTCTCTTTTCTCCCCTCCCTCCCTGTCTCTTTTCTCCCCTCCCTCCCTGTCTCTTTTCTCCCCTCCCTCCCTGTCTCTTTTCTCCCCTCCCTCCCTGTCTCTTTTCTCCCCTCCCTCCCTGTCTCTTTTCTTCCCCTCCCTCCCTGTCTCTTTTCTCCCCTCCCTCCCTGTCTCTTTTCTCCCCTCCCTCCCTGTCTCTTTTCTCCCCTCCCTCCCTGTCTCTTTTCTTCCCCTCCCTCCCTGTCTCTTTTCTCCCCTCCCTCCCTGTCTCTTTTCTCCCCTCCCTCCCTGTCTCTTTTCTCCCCTCCCTCCCTGTCTCTTTTCTCCCCTCCCTCCCTGTCTCTTTTCTCCCCTCCCTCCCTGTCTCTTTTCTCCCCTCCCTCCCTGTCTCTTTTCTCCCCTCCCTCCCTGTCTCTTTTCTCCCCCCTGTACATGCCTGTGGAATCCCTCCTGATCCGCTTAGTGAGGGGCATATCATCGGTGTGGTGGAGCATAACGAATGGGAGAGGAGGAGAGAAGCAGAGGGGGAGAGAAAGTGGGAGAGAAGGATAGAGAGGGAGAGAGAGATCCACAGGTTTGACCTTTCATGTCTCGGCTGTGATGGTTCATGGTGTGCTGAGAGTAAGAGCGAGGGAGAGCGAGGATTTACAGGTATCACCTTTAATGTCAGGATTCCTGGTACGCTGAGTTAGGGATAGAGAGGAAAAGAGAGAGAGAGAGGAAAAGAAAGAAAGAAAGAAAGAGGGAGAGAAAGAGAAGAGAGGAAAATAAAGAGAGAGAGTCTCCTGGTCTTTCATGTCTGCTCTGGGAGGGTTCCTGGCGTGCTGATTTGTGCCTTAAGATAAAATCACATTGCCAGGGATTACCACCCAGACCAGACCCTACCGGTTGCCATGACAACTAGAGGCTCCACCACTCAGCTGCCCACAATAATAAAGTCAAATAAGACATGATGATCTGGGAGGGTGTGTGGTGTGCATGACGAGGATGAGAGGCCCCACACAGGGTAGAGGGGCAGGGGTGGAAACTTTTTGAGCACATGTGTCTCTATGTGGGTGTCTATGTTGAGCCCACCCTCATGAAAATGTACTGTACTACTGAATTACTCCCCATCACTACACAAGATCTACACAAAACCTACTGGTTTTACTACTTGATTGCTATTGAGATGTGTAGTAAACCAGTATTGATTTACGTAGTAATTTAAGTAGTAATGAGTGATAAATTGGGATGTTTCACTTCTGGTGAACACATATTTCCTACTCATATTACTACATAATTCTCCCTTAATGATCAGCTTTTGGGTATCTACTATTTAAAACCTACACAATTCATACACGTTCACTATTGAATTACTACGTACTACTGCTGTATGCCTACTCAATCCCTATTGAATTACTACGTATTACTGCTGTATGCCTACTCAATCCCTATTGAATTACTACTGCCATTTGTATGTGTAGTATTGTGTCACTACTGAATTGCTCCTGATCCTTCTTCATTTCCTACATAAACCCTTTTAAATTACTATTGAAACTGTCGCATTTACTACAGTTTGCCTATTTAAAATCACTATTGACATCTTGTTTAACTACTGTGTCACTACTAGGCTAGCGTACGTTATTTCCTCACATTTCAAACTGTAGGTATATCATCAAACAAGAAATAATACACTTATACAAACAACTGCATTTAAAAAAATGTAATAATTACATATTTCTTGACATATGTACACTTTTGTTAATCCCTTTGAGGCCTTGTCTTCATTCAACGTTGATTCATCTATCTTCAGTTCCTCTTTTTTTGATGCAGCCACATTACTCCACCACGTAACCTTTACAAAATAAAGACAAGCACAAGAGACAACCAATTATATGCCATTTTCAATCACTTAAGGTCACGTAAGACAAAACAGAAAAATATTTGATAAACAATGTTAATCTTACCAACAATGGCCTCATCATAATAACAATTATTTACAGTTTTTTTCAATTGTTTAAGCACAATTTTGAAAACAGGCCCCGGTTTGTCAAAACACTACACACAATTAGCACAATCCTACACCAAAGTAGCACAACACTTCAGATCATTTGCAAAATGGAACACTTTTGTCAAAACTATACACGACTTCATAAAAAGAATATTTTGTTACCATACGAAACACACACATTTCATATGACTTCAATCTTTTTGAACCAGTTACACACTGCTGTTGCTAACCTAAAACACTTTTAGCAAGTCTAATTGTCAGTGATTAGAGTAGTGTAAATGAAGTACACAGAGAAAGTGCAACTATACAAACACTACACAAGACCAACGCTGCAGACTGAGGAAAATATCATTTATTTCTCTCCATATACCCAAATCAGTCAACATGTCAACATGGAGAATCACAACAAAACATGTCCCAGTTTTCATGCTACTACAGTAGTGTGCATAACACTGTTAGCTCAGCAAACAGACAAACGTAAAATACTGTATCCAGTACAGGTTACAATTACAGTAAATAACAAAAAAACAGACAATATTGTACAGAAAATACTACAGTAAACATACTATACATTATCTCTTCGCCTAGTTGGATCTGGCCAGAGAATTTCATCAACATCACAAGCAACATCGTCATTAGCCAGACAACGCGGGAAGAACCGTCTTGAATGTCGAATCCATCCTTGCACAGCTGCGGCGTCGACTTGGTCACAGGCGTCCTCCATGGCCTGAATGAGGGGTACCTGAGCCTGGGGCTGGAGATCGTAAACCTTCCACCGCCATGCAGAGAAAAACTCTTCGATAGGGTTTAGAAACGGAGAGTATGGTGGAAGGTATAGTACTGTCAACTGTGGATGGTGTTGAAACCAGTTCTGGACCAAAGCAGAGCGGTGGAATGACACATTGTCCCAGATGACCGTGTATTGCATCTGGTGCATTTCATTTCCTGCTGTGACGATGTGGTGCAATCGGTCCAAAAATGTGAGAATATGAGGTGTGTTGTAAGGGCCCATTTTGGCATGACGGAGGACAACCCCATGCTGTGAAATGGCAGCGCAAAGGGTGATGTTACCCCCGTTCCCGACCCTCAATCCTATGTAGAGAATAATACATGTAACTTACTGGACAATGTCACAGGAAGGGGTATCACAAGTGCTGATATGGTGCATACAATAAGCGGCTGATTACTGTAACTGTAGACAGATCTTCTTTTACCTGTTTTCCTGTCGAAAAGTCCTTATGACAGATGCCACTGTATATCTGCTAAGATTTGGCTGAACTCTCAGTCCAGCCTCCCTCAGCGTCAATCCGTGGTTCACAACATGGTCCACTAGTGTTGCACGAATGTCATTTGATAAGTTTGGTCCTCTTCTTCTTTGTGCACGTTCTCCTCCTGCTTCAGGTCTTCCTCGACCTCTGGCTCGAGCTCTGCCTCTTCCTCTATCTCCTTCTCCTCCTCTGTGTACTCCTCCTCTCACCCTCACTCTTCTTCTGACTCCTTCCATTTTGGTTGAACCTACCTGCTGCATTTTTATAGTGCTTAAACCTGATTGGTGTGTCTACAATTTAGCAATCGTGTTTGTGCAACTGATGGCTGTGTTTAACAGATTGGCTCATAGGTGTGGTAATTTGACAGTCAGTGCTTTGGAATTGCAAGGAAGTGACATCATGATATACTTCTGTGTCTGATGTATACAAGTGTGTTTAGTTTTTTGCAAATCACTGTGTGTAATGTTTTGCAAATAGTGTGAAGCTGACAATGTGCTTAGAGTTGTGCAAATCTAGCCTTGTGTTTTGCTCCTTGAGTGTAAGGTTTTGCTAATTGTGGGAAAAGTTAAATTTTAGTGTGTAAGCAATCGTAAAAAACTGTAAAAAACAATGGCCTCTATGTCTTCTTATGCCGAGGGCTAAACACAATACCGTTTTGGCTAGCAATCTTTTTAATCTGGTGTGTGTATGTATCTGCCAGACAGGCAGTGACCTCTCTCCCAGCAGGTACAGAGCTTAGCTGATTGGTGAACAGTGATTGATCTCCTCTTTGTTCACAGTGGCTAAGTTCTGCACCCGAGGAGAGCATGACAGCTAGAACCAGACAAAGAGATAAAGGGAGAGAGAGGTGGAATGAGAGGATTAGCTGACACCATTTCCCTCCGCCCCACACGTCTAAACCATATGAACAGTTTTGCATGCAAGATAAATTCCTCTCTCCTGTCTCTGCATGTCTGAAGAGACCCTACCTACACTGGAGTGGAGATGTACAGTAGGCATTTAGAAGTGTGTGTGTGTGTGTGTGTGTGTGTGTGTGTGTGTGTGTGTGTGTGTGTGTGTGTGTGTGTGTGTGTGTGTGTGTGTGTGTGTGTGTGTGTGTGTGTGTGTGTGTGTGTGTGTGTGTGTGCGCATCCATGGGAATTCGAACTTGGAGTCTCCTTCATAAGTTTGATGTGCTGCACAATTACTAATGAGCCTTGCGTTATGCTCTCCTGCCCATTCTCTGTTTCTCCCTCTCTCTTCTCTCTCACCACACCTCTCTTTCTCTATTCTCTCTCTCCTCCCGTGTCTCTATGATCTCTCTCTCTCTCTCTCTGGGCAGACTGATGGTGATAGGGATAGGGAGAGCTGGGGACACAGGAGACAGTGTTAATGAGAAATGAGGAGACACAGGCTCTGCTAATGCTGCTGCTCAGTGAGCCACGATGACATGGACCCGGGAGGACCATCTTCCTCCTCCTCCACTTCCTTATCCTCATCTTCCTCGTCCTCTTTTTTCGAACTACAAACAGATTTAATCAGCAGCACTAACAAATAGGGATGGGACTCAAAGTGATACTATAGGATTTTGGCAATTAGGTCCTTTATCTACTTCCCCAGAGTCAAATGAATTTGTGGGTACCACAAAGTATACCTTTAAAGATTTTGGCCACTGGCCCACAGGGATAGTACAACACAATTTCTGCAGTGGCGTGCCGTGGGCCTGGGGCCTGGGCCTTCAGTGAGGTACTACACAGTCCCACCCGAATTAATCCACCTCTTATTACCATCATTATGATGCCATGGCTCTAGACACTATACATTTAGACAGAAACGCAGTATAACCAGGCGTTGCGTCACCTTGAAATTGACAAATTGACATTTTTGGGTAAACAGTGTTTACCCAAAAACATGACACAATCAATGAGTCTTTTCAATATTTCCCTTCACCTTTTCATTGTGCAGCTCCGTTGCCCTGCGCGCTTGTTCTTTGAGCTGTAGATCCACTCCGGTGTCCCCAAAAGTTTTCAAAAGCACCATTGCTTGTAAGTGCCCAGCCGTACTTTGGTGTCTCGTTGCTGCCTTGGTTAGACAACTCAAGTTTGCAAAGCCAGTATGGCTCCAAACACCAAATCGATCACTTGCAAATAATAGGCATTCCCAGCAGTACAGTTTGCAGTGCTTCTCGGAGCCTGTGAGCCATTGACAGCGCTCGTAGTTGAAACTTTGAAAGTGGCGAGTGAACGAACCCCTTTCCCGCCTGTGACAGGCTTTGTGGCGTCGGGCGACCTCTCCTTACAATGTCTAACTTTTCTTGAAAAGTTCGTCTTGAGAATGGCGTTATAATTATATCCTCGACCAAATCGATATCTTCTCCTCCTTCCGCCATTGTGGGTTGAAAAAACAGCTTAGTAGTACGCGAATTAATTCGTTTATCAAATTCAGTTTCCTAGATCTGCATAGACCTGCCCATAGGACCTGCCTCTCAATATTGGTAATCCAATCAAAAGACGTGCACGCACTACGCCTGCTAGCTGGCTCCTGTGTAACACTGGAGCCAGCCAGCAGGCGTACAATAGCCAACTCTAAAGCTGATTGGTTGACACTAAATTTTCATTTCCATTCACTATAAGCTACAAGCGCCCGCACTGTTGATTCTGAAGGCCTGAGGGCAGATTTTAGACCCCTGGCAACACATGATGGCTGAATATGATTGGATAAAAGATCTAACATAAAGACCAGCCCTCCAAATCTCAACCTGGGGCTGGAAGCAGTGCAACCAAGAGGAAAGCTATGAAATGAAGAGTATAACTCTTACTCTGGGGAATAATTTAATACATATTTGTGGGAAAATATATTTTAAAAAAAATTATATTCTGATGATGTTTAGGCCAGCAGAGAAGGCCTTGCAGGCCCTGACGGCCCACCACTGAATTTCTGCTACCCCGGGTCCAAAGTCTGTGCTCTGCGATATTTGAAAAGACATTACACTAGTCGGTGGGCTAGTTGGGCACATTTTCTACTAGCCCGGTCTGAAAAGTACTAGCCTCAGCCTAGCGGGCTAGTTGCGAACATTTTCTACTAGCCCGGTCTGAAAAGTACTAGCCTCTGGTTAGCCGGTTAGCTTAATTTCCATCCCGGCTAACAAATATGTTCAGGTCCTATTCATTAAAGCAATATCTATGGTCGATCTTTGCCATTACTACTACCTGATCGCACAATGCCATCTCTTATTTGAGTGTGCGATCCGGTACAGAGCATTGTACACAAACGAAAACTGTCGATGTTGAACTATTGAGCTCAGACAGTAACTAGCCTAATCAATAGCCCGGGATTCAATCAAAGGCGTGTTGTCGTTAAGAGCATTGCACTTGACTTTTAAAGGTAACTATGCTTGCGCCGACATCCACAGAATATCAGGGAAATTGCCTTTAAAAGCCAGATTGTCGCCAATGCAGTGTGCTGCTCTATAACGTGTTTTTGATTGAATCCCAACCAATGGATCAGACTGAATGCACTGAGCTGGAAAGGCAATTGTGGTGGTGGTGCGGTCAGTGGCAGGGCGGGAAGCGGTAGGAGGAGAGCTGGTATAGCACTGTCGTCTTTTCTTCCTGAAACAAAATGGCGGTTGTAAGCGAAGACAGATGTGTGAATTAGAAATGAAGGCCATGTGGAGTCTGCCTGTAAAGGACTATATTTAGGGCCTGTTAAAAGAGTAATGACTATCAAAGGCCTGTAAAAGAGAGGAATTACCATCGGTGACAATATCTTAAGTTTGATTTATTACAGCCTAATGGGAGGAAAGTGGGGCACATCAAAGCACAACGAAAACCTTATAGAAAGGAGAAACCCAACTTTTTTCCCTCTAATGCCAGAAGTCAACCTAACTTTGCTCACTTTAATATCCTAGGTTAACCTCACTTTGTTCTCTTTTTATAAGCCTATTTTGAGGTGCCATATTCCTGGTGTGGGACTGTCTAACTGTTTCCCCAGCCAGACTCCAGCACCTCTGACTTGTTATTGGTGTTGTTAATATGGAGCTGAATGCATGAATGGAACTGTGAGAAATCAGAGCCATGTTATGTTAGACTTACTGTTCTTACTTAACCGCTTTCAGTGAGACATACAGTACTGTTGCATTGTTGTTGATGATAGGTTCTCAATTCATATTTGGAACAGCGTGAAAGAGACTTGCCTCCCAGAGATGCAGGTGTGTCTCAGCAAGAAAGACAACATTTCATTACAAAATATTGAGAAGGAGAAGGAGAAGAAGAAGGAAGAAGGAGAAAGAGAAAGAGAGCACTATAGAGGACGATGCCTCCTGTGCCTACTGAGCTGATAACAGTATTTCTAAATGACTGGCTCAGTTCAGCAGGAACAGGAGTCCAGCCCACACCAACACCAGATAGACATACAGACAGTCAGACAGACGGACAGGCATCAGAATCATCCTCCAGCCCTGAAGAGCTACACAAAAACATCAACACACCTGACTAATACCGTCAGGGGATGAATCCCAAATGACACTGTATTCCCTATATGTGACCGACCGGCTCAATTCGCTTATGTAGCAAAATTAGAAATTGTGTTTTTTACATTGGATAAAAGTAGAGACTAGGAGCCAGAAATGGTATATCATACACTACATTTGAGGAACAATGGGAAAGTAATTCTGCTTTGAAAGTTGATAAACTTGTAACCTCGATTTTGAGAAAATGGCCCATGAATGTTTTGGTAATGTACCTACAGGAGAGCTCTTCTTTGTCTACACCCATTCAGCATCGTTCACACCTTCTTAAGCCTAAGCCCCACCAATCACTTTAAAAATTCACATGGGAGGCTATGTACTAAACAACCAAAGATTTCAAGACTAAAGGCTGTCTTATAGGACAGGTGTGTTTGTAAATTTAATCTGGAGTGCCAGAGTGTGCTCTGGGCGTTCGTAAACTCAGAGCGTTGTCAGATTGTCTGTTCGTAAATTCAGAGCGTTTTGCTCTCGGAGGAGTAGGTTTGATTCGAGTGTTCTGACCTAACAACAGCAGTCAAGCACCCATGCTAACTGGCTAACGTTGACTAGCTACTTCCAGACACAAATGAGAGAACAGCTCACTCTGACCATTTTACTCATCCTAGCAGAGCTGGTTAGGCTGTTTTAATGTTATCCAGAGCGTTGGTGACTGCAACTTTGCTGCTGCCAAAAATGTGATTACGCTTTTTTGCCAACGTTTACTGACACCGGCCATATTCAAAGGGTGTTGAGCGTTTGTAAATTTAGTCAGATATTCTGCGCTCTAGGACACTCAGACGAGAGTGTTCTGAAATCGGAGTAGATAGCCAGAGCGAATTCACCAGCTACGTCTATCAACAGTTGTCGCTGTGACATCATAAACATTCTATTGAAATAATTACTTGCATAGTGGAGTCTTTTGTTTAGACATGTAGCTAGCTAGCTAAACAATGAACCATAATACCAACTCATAACGTTACTACCCTGAATGAATCTGCATGTAGCTAACATTAGGCTATAACTAGCAATGCAAATGGCTCTGAGATACAAATAATATTACTACACAGATCATACACGTAACATTAGCTAGCTAGCCAGCCAGCTAATGTTAGCTAGCTAGCTAACAGTACACTTTACCTTGAAATGAAAATTACTTTTTGGCAAAATTAGAAATGTGTAATATCTGAAAATGTAGCTAGCTAGACTCTCTTACCCGTATACATGGATGGATGCTTCTCTCTCTCTGTCACGGATGCCATGGTTGCCCTTAGTTTGAAGATGTAATCCGGAGACAGGTGTTTTATACAACAGGATGTGTTCTCTTTTCAACTTTGTCTAAATATTTGCAATCTCCCCAGCTATCAAACTCTAATTCCACTGATTTCAAATTTCGGTCCTCCAGAAAGTGGAGAGCAACACTTATGCAGTTCTACTACGTGATATGGTTAAAAAAAAGCCGTATTAGAAAGGATTACCTACACATACTGACCAGGTAATATTATAGACAGAAGCTTGCTACATGGTATGCCAACCCGAAATCATCTCTCGGCATGTCCAGCTCACTCATTATCTCAGCCAGTCATGGCTAGCGGGAAGGTTTGCTCACTTTTTCCATGGCTAAACCAACATGGCTCATAATTTAACAATTGTATTTGTATTTACAGGTGGCATACAAGTTTGTTATTAAGGCACATGAAAGTTCACATGTTCCAGAAGACATTTCTGCCAAAAAAAAACGCATTTTGATCATTTAAAAAAATTCAAATGGGACTCCTGTGAAGTAGTGATGGCTAGTTTCCTGAAACGAATCACATATAGTGCAGTACTTTTGACCAGAGCAACTTCCCTATATTGTGTGCTATACCTATGAGCCCTGGCCAAAAGTAGTGTACAATACAGGAAAACGGATACCATATGGAACGCAGATACTCCCATGACTGTACTATGAATTGCACACCAGCTCTGAAGAGAATAGCAGCACTCCTGCTCTTACACTGTTCTCACTTACAGGCTGTCCAGCTGCCCGCCTTGGGACATGAGAGGGAGAGGAAAAGCTGAGGAGTCACAAGGAAGTAATGCTCTCACTACTTCCTCTCCAGACAGGAAGACAGAACCAGAATCCAACTTCTATATGGCTTCATGTCCTTATTTCCTTTCCTGCGTAATCACTGAAGTGAAAGCAAAGATGGTGGAT
Organism: Salvelinus namaycush; assembly: GCF_016432855.1. Lineage (NCBI taxonomy): Eukaryota > Metazoa > Chordata > Actinopteri > Salmoniformes > Salmonidae > Salvelinus > Salvelinus namaycush. The sequence continues at coordinate 33,573,714 of NC_052324.1, read as the reverse complement.
AAACAAAGATGTCCCATTTAGGATGTTTACCCAAAAAATTGTCAGTTCTGGTCTGCGTAACGGGGTGGCTCTCCCATAGGCACCAATGCATTATCAGCTGGGTCTGGTCTGCTTAGTTAATTGACTGTATATGAACCAGAAAAAAAGGAGGGACTGGGATGTCTTGCTTTCTCATCAGTCTTTGATTGAACCTGGTCAGAAATATTACACTATACACTCAGTGGCTAGTTTATTAGTTACACACATCTAGTACCGGGTCGGAACCCCTTTGCCTCTAGCACTGCCTGAATTCTTCGGGGGATGGATTCTATGTTCAGATACACTTTGCCATTCAGACGTTGCTCAGTTGGACTCAAGGGACTTAACGTGTGCTAGGAAAACATTCCCCACAGCCACCAGCCTGTACCGTTGAGTCCATGCAGGATGGGGCCACGGACTCATGCTGCTTACGCCAAATCCTTGCTCACCACTTTTGTACTGCGCCGTTATTTGCTTGATTGTGGCCCTCCTGTTAGCTTGCACCATTCTTTCCATTCTTCTTTTACCTCAACGAACTGTTTTCGATCACAGGACTGCCGCAGACTGGATGTTTTTTGTTTGTCACCCTATTCTATGTAGGAAAAGCCCAGGAAGCTGGCCGTTTCTGAGATTCTGGAACCGGAGCGCCTGGCATCGACGATCATACCACGCTCAAAGTTGCATAGGTCACTCGTTTTGCCCATTTTAACATTCAATCAAACAGTAACTGAATTCCTTGATGTCTGCTTTATATAGCAAGCCACATGACTCAACTGTCTGTAGGAGGGCAAACCATTTTCGTGAACAGGGTAGTGCACATAATAAACTGTCCACTGAGTGTATAGTACATTATATTGGGATGCCCACAGCTATGGAGTGAGAACCTATCCAGTTCTTTTGTCCATGGGTGCTCCTAATAGTGAGGTATTTTGGGACACAGATTGGTCGTTCCACGAAATGAGTCCCTTTTGGGTAGTGTACTCACATCATTTTAACATTCTGTCATAAAGAGCACATGTTCAACTTAATAAAAAAATATGTTTTTCCATCACAAGAGTTTCAATTTAAAAAAATAAAAGAGTATGTACCTATTAAGTGCAAAATAACAGGGTTGACTGTAACAGGGTTGACGATTTCAATATTAAATCAGCCATAAATCCCCTTCTAAAAGGAGGAATGGAAGCTTTTTTAAAAATACCCTTAAAATGAATTGCTAATCACATGAAATAAATAACAATCTCCAGAAATGACTTCTTCAAAGCAACAAAATATCTAGGGCTGCATTCACATGCTCGTCGGAACTTCCTATTTCCTAGTTGTGACGTCAACTTTGTTTCATTCATTCATTTATGTCAGAACAAATTCTTCAACCAATATGACTTTAGCTAGCTTGATACTGTTATTAATTATAAAGTTAGCTAGCTTGCTTAACATTGATGATATGGTCAAATTAGCTAAATGATCCATATTTATAAGGTTGCAATCTTTTGGTTGAAAAGGTAAGTGGTGAAACGTCACAACTCGGCAACTATATTTTTCAGGCGGAACTAGGATTTTCCGATAACTCCGATATCATGTGAATGCAAGCTTTTCAATGATGGTGAAAACTGGAGGAACTTTGGGGTTAAGCGGGTTAAAAGATTCAACTCCACAGGAACAGAGGAACATGCCAAAATTCAGCATTTTGTCACTTTAGCAAACTAAAAAAATGATTTATTTCAGTTGACATGTGGTCTATATTAAAGGGTTTTTCATTTAATATAACATGCTTTTAAAATTCTAAATTGGTGCACAATTTCTACTTAAAATGTCAAAGGGATGCAAAAGGGACTAATTTTGTGGAATAACCCAGATAGTAGAGGGAGAAAGACAGACCAGAGTGTGTAAAGCCTGACCATCATGGTAAATTCCCTTAGAGCTGCTCAGTGTGTTTAGTCTGTGGCTGGGATCTGCTCTAAGAGTTTACACTGGAAATACCATCAAGAAACATGTTTTGATACTATTAACCTTACCTCGCTAACTCTAACTCTGTAATCAAGGGTTCTCAAAAATATAGGAATCAAAGAGAAATCCTATTCTTATGGCATTTGTAAACATGAAATGTGGTCTTTTTAATAAAGTGCTGGCTAGGTTGACAAGACATTTATTTTCCTCAGGAAATGAGTCTTGCGACGAATATTTTCTACACTTAATCATGTGGACCAGTGGATCTGTCAATAAAAAAACATTGTAAAACAATGCACATCTTTTTAAAATTAAATTATAGACGAAAATGTATTTCAGTGTACACCACAGTTACACAATATGCACACATATACTTATTGTTTTAACATATCATTTAATTGTTTTGCCCTAAAAGTGATGTTAAGGAACAGTATAATTTCACCCAGTAGTTTTGAGTGGTACTCACAGAGGCAAAACGGCACACATTTTTTTGTGTACTACGTTATCCAATTGTGTACTATGTTATCCATTTTGTATGATATGTTACCTCTTGCAACAACATTTTTTGGGGCAATTCCTATGATACAGTGCCTTTGGAAAGTATTCAGACCAATTTACTTTTTCCACATTTTGCTACGTTACAGCCTTATTCTAAAATGGATAAAATAAATACAAATCCTCAGCAATCTACACACAATACGCCATAATTACGAAGCAAAAACAGGTTTTTAGAAATGTTTGCAAATGTATTAAAAATACAACGTAAATACCTTATTTACATAAGTATTCAGACACTTTGCTATGAGACTCGATATTGAGCTCAGGTGCGTCCTGTTTCCATTGATCATCCTTGAGATGTTTCAACAACTTGAATGGAGTTCACCTGTGGTAAATTCAATTGATTGGACATGATATGGAAAGGAACACATCTGTTAATATAAGGTCCCACAGTTGACAGTGCATGTCAGAGTGAAAACCAAGCCATGAGGTCGAAGGAATTGTCCGTAGAGCTCAGAGACAGGATTGTGTCGAGGCACAGAGCTGGGGAAGGATACCAAAAATGTATGCAGCATTGAAGGTCCCTAAGAACACAGTGGCCTCCATCATTCTTAAATGGAAGAAGTTTGGAACCACCTCTACTCTTCCTAGAGCTGGCCACCTGGACAAATTGAGAAATCGGGGGAGAAGTGCATTGATCAGGGAGGTGACCAAGAACCCGATGGTCACTCTGACAGAGCTCTAGATTTCCTCTGTGGAGATGGGAGAACCTTCCAGAAGGACAACCATCTCTGCAGCACTCCACCAATCAGGCCTTTATGGTAGAGGGGCCAGACGGAAGCCACTCCTCAGTAAAAGGCACATGACAGCCCGCTTGGAGTTTGTCAAAGGGCACCTAAAGACTCTCAGACCATGAGAAGCAAGATTCTCTGGTCTGATGAAACCAAGATTCAACTCTTTGGCCTGAATGCCAAGCGTCACGTCTGGAGGAAACCTGGCACCATCCCTATGGTGAAGCACGGTGGTGGCAGCATTATGCTGTGGGGACTGGGAGACTAGTCAGGATCGAGGAAAAGATGAACGGAGCAAAGTACAGAAAGATCCTTGATGAAAACCTGCTCCAGAGCGTGCAGGACTGCAGACTGGTGGCTTAGGTTCACCTTCCAGCAAGACAATGACCCCAAGCACACAGCCAAGACAAGGCAGGAGTGGCTTCGGGACAAGTCTCTGAATGTCCTTGAGTGGTCCATCCAGAGCCCGGACTTGAACCCGATCCAACATCTCTGGAGAGACCTGAAAATAGCTGTGCAGCGACGCTCCCGATCCAACCTGACAGAGCTTGAGAGGAACTGCAGAGAAGAATGGGATAAAGTTTGTAGCATCATACCCAAGAAGACTTGAGGCTGTAATCGCTGCCAAAGGTGCTTCAACAAAGTACTGAGTAAAGGGTCTGAATACTTATGGAAATGTGATATTTCTGTTTGTTATTTGTAATAAATTAGCTAAAATGGATAAAAAACAGTTTTTGCTTAATCATTATGGGGTATTGTGTGTAGATTGCTGAGTATTTTTTTTAAATCCATTTTAGAATAAGGCTGCACCGTAACAAAATGTGGAAAAAGTCAACGGGTCTGAATACTTTCCAAAGGCACTGTATGTTACAAATCCAATTCGTACAATATGTTAAGATATTTGTTGTGCTTAAGATCCCGGACTGCATCTTTAAGTCAGCCAATGTACAGAATCTAAAAACCACAATGACTCAGATCAGTTAACAGACCATTACTCAGATTGTAATAACACATTTGAAATATTTACATATTCATAATCAGAGTTGAAGGGTTGTCATGGTTTGTATTCAATACCATCCAGTATAGTTGGTGTAGAGACATTCTGTCAGTAAACATTGAGTCCATAACAAGTGTTCCATGTCATTCCCTTCAACACACAAATGATGTTTCTCCATGTGTGTATAATGTGAGGAATGTGTTCTGAGACAGTTATATGAGTGGGAAGGTTAGAACACGTTTTATGACTTGTTGCCCTTGCGTGGCTAAAAGTGTGTCTTGGTCAATGTTCCCGCTAAGCTGCGTGCCAACCTGGCCACGTAGCTCCTGGAGAAGTCCCGTGCAGAAACACACAAGATTGAACTTCACTAGAATGTACACTATCTTTCCTGGCTTAAAACAGATAAGATTTTCACTCTACTGTGTTCATTGGGATTGAATCAACATAATTACAGTCCCTTTCAATGCATCAAACCAAATCTAACTTCAAGACAGAGTTGGTGATTTTGTTGTAGGCTGAGGAGCGCATCAGAGTAGCCTTGTTCTATTTCACAGGCATGAGCTGTTTTTCCATCACCCATGGTCGGAGAGTAGCCTAGATCAGAGTAGCCACTGGTTTTGCCTCGGGACCCAAACAGTGAAAAATCATCTCCAAAATACAATCTGGAAAACTATTTATAATGCTATATTGATATTAAATGTCGCAATTATATGACAACTGAACAACATTCCCACCTCTTGCATTGTCAGTAGTAAAACATGTCCCACATTGTTGATGAAGAGTTATTATAAACTCACTGGTTTGAGACCACAAAATCAAACCAACTTGGAGCTGCTAATAGTTCGATATAACAATTTGCAATGTGTGCACATTTGTTGATATTCTTTGCTAGTTAGTGAGCTACTAGGCCGGTTATAGCAAATTTGGGTCAGCAATAGGAGAGTGATTCCTTCCTACAAAATCACAAAACTTTGACATATCTAACTGTCTTTGAAAAGTGAGTCAAGAGAGCTTTTTTTGTCTTAAAGGGGCAGTGTCCTATTTTGAGACAGGCTTGAAAATGCAAATAAGCCAATAGGCAGAGGGTAGAATACATTTTTGTATGATTCTCTATATGGTAATAATAATGCTAACAATTAATACAACATTTTTTAAAAGTGGTTTCTTGCTTCTTGCATTATATAACACAATGTACCCTCCGCCGAGTCCCCAAAAAACGGATGTTCCGGAAAGAAAGCCTGTGATGTGACTTTTGGACGTTAACAAGGCAACGCTCCATCTTAACTCCTCCTCCCCTCCACATTTCCTGGATTGGAGTTTTTTTTCTTCTGGTCAAGACCAGTATGCAGTAGGGGATCTAGTTCCAGGCCTTCCTTTTTTACGACTGCTACGTTATGTATATGTATATACATCACCTATTTGGCCAATTGTATTACATATTTCTAAACGGATTTGAGCTTTCGGAAAACATCAGTCCTAAAATGGCTCATGTCAAGCCATGCATAATATTTTGTTAAGTCTCATGGAATGTAGGCCTACATTGAACACCACATATTGGCTATTGTAGGCAATATCATAGAAGTTAACAGCTATATCTATGTGGAAATATGATGGTATTTGCTCCACTGGTTTTGATGATAGGTCACTCTGACAGGACTACATTATGCTCAAATAGCCACAATAGCATATTGGACACTGTCTGAAATTATAACTTAAAGTGGGTACGGCCTCAGTGTTTACAGTTAATGCGCGCCGGAAGTTGCACCTAATACTCGCAAATTAAACTTTCCCTAAAAAGAACAGAAATTTGCCGTGCACATTTTTGGGGAAGGAAACATTGGTCCTGGTGTGTGTGTGTGTGTGTCTAGTTGTGACTGTTATCACAGTGGTATGTCTCTATGTCCTCTCACCGTTATAGTATCTGGAGCGTCTGTGCGAGTGTATCTTGTCAGAGTCATAGCGTCTGGTTGGTGGAGCAGCCTAGCACAGCTGTGTGTGCATCCTATCGCTGTATAGCGGCTGTGAGTGTGTGTGTGTGTGTCGTGTGGAACCATTTGTGTGAGAGTGTCTGTGTCGTACCATGTGTGTGTGTGTGTGTCGTGTTGTACCGTGTGTGTGTGTCGTGTTGTACAATGTATGTGAGTGTGTCTGTGTCGTACCATGTGTGTGTGTATCGTGTTGTACCATGTGTGAGAGTGTGTGTGTGTCATGTTGTACCATGTGTGTGAGTTGTGTTATACCGTGTGTGAGTTTGTCCTGAAGAACCATGGTCCTTGGATGAACTGTGAGAAACATGGTCCTTGGATGAACTGTCAGTGAGGCTGGAGGAAGATCTCACTCTGTTTAGTCTGAGCTCAACCATGGTGAGGACACTGCTTCACGGACCAGGCCTGACTGCTGCACTACCTGAAACACACACATCACACACACAAGCGTTAAGGTATATAATACAAGGCAGAAAATGTGTTCACATAACGGTGATGCCATCATGTGTATAGAGGGATAGAGAGAAAAAACAGGTTTTTGCAGTGTGTGCGCGTATGTGTGTGTTCCTGAAGGAAGAGCTCTCCCTGTAGACTATCTCCCTCGCACCACTGTGGGAGAAAACTGCAAAGTCTACCAGGAGGCTGACGACCAATAGCTAGGCCAGAGACGGCTACTGGGAGCAGGATGACATCAGCTCGGCCAATGACTGCAGTCAGTCAGCAGGAAGGGCAGGAGCTGAGAACAGGAAGGGTGAACTGAGGTGATCCCAGGCTTCTCTGGCTGCCACCTGGAGAAAGAAAGAAAGTAAACTACCTTCAGCTGGAAACTAGAGTACAAAAAAGAAGCAAAGTTAACAACACTGCCGATTCATTCTCATCATACAAGTCTTGTAGTTTTTCAAGACGAGGGCTGGATGGGAGAAGAAAAAAAAGGTCTCTCTCTCTCTCTGAGAGATGAAACCCAGGCAGGGAGGGAGAGATGAAACCCAGACAGGGAGGGATGAAACCCAGACAGGGAGGGAGAGATGAAACCCAGACAGGGAGGGAGAGATGAAACCCAGACAGGGAGAGAGAGATGAAACCCAGGCAGGGAGGGAGAGATGAAACCCAGGCAGGGAGGGAGAGATGAAACCCAGGCAGGGAGGGAGAGATGAAACCCAGGCAGGGAGAAATGAAACCCAGACAGGGAGGGAGAGATGAAACCCAGACAGGGAGGGAGAGATGAAACCCAGACAGGGAGAGAGAGATGAAACCCAGACAGGGAGGGAGAGATAAAACCCAGGCAGGGAGAGAGAGATGAAACCCAGACAGGGAGGGAGAGATGAAACCCAGGCAGGGAGAGATGAAACCCAGACAGGGAGGGAGAGATGAAACCCAGGTAGGGAGGGATGAAACCCAGGCAGGGAGGGATGAAACCCAGACAGGGAGGGAGAGATGAAACCCAGGCAGGGAGGGATGAAACCCAGGCAGGGAGGGAGAGATGAAACCCAGACAGGGAGGGAGAGATAAAACCCAGGCAGGGAGAGAGAGATGAAACCCAGGCAGGGAGGGATGAAACCCAGACAGGGAGGGAGAGATGAAACCCAGACAGCGAGGGAGAGATGAAACCCAGACAGGGAGGGAGAGATGAAACCCAAACAGCGAGGGAGAGATGAAACCCAGACAGGGAGGGGGAGATGAAACCCAGGCAGGGAGGGATGAAACCCAGACAGGGAGGGAGAGATGAAATCCAGGCAGGGAGGGATGAAACCCAGGCAGGGAGGGAGAGATGGAACCCAGGCAGGGAGGGATGAAACCCAGACAGGGAGGGAGAGATGAAACCCAGGCAGGGAGAGAGAGATGAAACCCAGGCAGGGAGGGATGAAACCCAGACAGGGAGGGAGAGATGAAACCCAGGCAAGGAGGGATGAAACCCAGGCAGGGAGGGAGAGATGAAACCCAGGCAAGGAGGGATGAAACCCAGGCAGGGAGGGACAGATGAAACCCAGACAGGGAGGGAGAGATGAAACCCAGGCAGGGAGGGAGAGATGAAACCCAGGCAGGGAGGGATGAAACCCAGGCAGGGAGGGAGAGATGGAACCCAGGCAGGTAGGGATGAAACCCAGACAGGGAGGGAGAGATGAAACCCAGGCAAGGAGGGATGAAACCCAGGCAGGGAGGGACAGATGAAACCCAGACAGGGAGGGAGAGATGAAACCCAGGCAGGGAGGGATAGATGAAACCCAGGCAGGGAGGGATGAAACCCAGGCAGGGAGGGAGAGATGGAACCCAGGCAGGGAGGGATGAAACCCAGACAGGGAGGGAGAGACGAAACCCAGACAGGGAGGGAGAGATGAAACCCAGACAGGGAGGGAGAGATGAAACCCAGACAGGGAGGGAGAGATGAAACCCAGGCAGGGAGGGAGAGATGAAACCCAGGCAGGGAGGGAGAGATGAAACCCAGGCAGGGAGGGAGAGATGAAACCCAGACAGGGAGGGAGAGATGAAACCCAGGCAGGGAGGGAGAGATGGAACCCAGGCAGGGAGGGAGAGATGAAACCCAGACAGGGAGGGAGAGATGAAACCCAGACAGGGAGGGAGAGATGAAACCCAGGCAGGGAGAGAGAGATGAAACCCAGGCAAGGAGGGATGAAACCCAGGCAGGGAGGGAGAGATGAAACCCAGGCAAGGAGGGATGAAACCCAGACAGGGAGGGAGAGATGGAACCCAGGCAGGGAGGGATGAAACCCAGACAGGGAGGGAGAGATGAAACCCAGGCAGGGAGAGAGAGATGAAACCCAGGCAGAGAGAGATGGAACCCAGGCAGGGAGGGATGAAACCCAGACAGGGAGGGAGAGATGAAACCCAGGCAGGGAGGGATGAAACCCAGACAGGGAGGGAGAGATGAAACCCAGGCAAGGAGGGATGAAACCCAGGCATGGAGGGAGAGATGAAACCGAGGCAAGGAGGGATGAAACCCAGGCAGGGAGGGACAGATGAAACCCAGACAGGGAGGGAGAGATGAAACCCAGGCAGGGAGGGAGAGATGAAACCCAGGCAGGGAGGGAGAGATGAAACCCAGGCAGGGAGGGATGAAACCCAGGCAGGGAGGGAGAGATGGAACCCAGGCAGGGAGGGATGAAACCCAGATAGGGAGGGAGAGATGAAACCCAGGCAGGGAGAGAGAGATGAAACCCAGGCAGGGAAAGATGGAACCCAGGCAGGGAGGGATGAAACCCAGACAGGGAGGGAGAGATGAAACCCAGGCAGGGAGAGAGAGATGAAACCCAGGCAAGGAGGGATGAAACCCAGGCAGGGAGGGATGAAACCCAGGCAGGGAGAGATGGAACCCAGGCAGGGAGGGATGAAACCCAGACAGGGAGGGAGAGATGAAACCCAGGCAGGGAGAGGGAGATGAAACCCAGACAGGGAGGGAGAGATGAATCCCAGGCAGGGAGAGAGAGATGAAACCCAGGCAAGGAGGGATGAAACCCAGACAGGGAGGGAGAGATGGAACCCAGGCAGGGAGGGATGAAACCCAGACAGGGAGGGAGAGATGAAACCCAGGCAGGGAGAGAGAGATGAAACCCAGGCAGGGAGAGATGGAACCCAGGCAGGGAGGGAGAGATGAAACCCAGACAGGGAGGGAGAGATGAAACCCAGACAGGGAGGGAGAGATGAAACCCAGGCAGGGAGGGAGAGATGAAACCCAGGCAAGGAGGGATGAAACCCAGGCAGGGAGGGAGAGATGAAACCCAGGCAAGGAGGGATGAAACCCAGACAGGGAGGGAGAGATGGAACCCAGGCAGGGAGGGATGAAACCCAGACAGGGAGGGAGAGATGAAACCCAGGCAGGGAGAGAGAGATGAAACCCAGGCAGGGAGAGATGGAACCCAGGAGGGAGGGATGAAACCCAGACAGGGAGGGAGAGATGAAACCCAGGCAGGGAGGGATGAAACCCAGACAGGGAGGGAGAGATGAAACCCAGGCAAGGAGGGATGAAACCCAGGCAGGGAGGGAGAGATGAAACCCAGGCAAGGAGGGATGAAACCCAGGCAGGGAGGGACAGATGAAACCCAGACAGGGAGGGAGAGATGAAAACCAGGCAGGGAGGGAGAGATGAAACCCAGGCAGGGAGGGATGAAACCCAGGCAGGGAGGGAGAGATGGAACCCAGGCAGGGAGGGATGAAACCCAGACACGGCGGGAGAGATGAAACCCAGACAGGGAGGGAGAGATGAAACCCAGACAGGGAGGGAGAGATGAAACCCAGACAGGGAGGGAGAGATGAAACCCAGGCAGGGAGGGAGAGATGAAACCCAGGCAGGGAGGGAGAGATGAAACCCAGGCAGGGAGGGAGAGATGAAACCCAGATAGGGAGGGAGAGATGAAACCCAGACAGGGAGGGAGAGATGAAACCCAGGCAGGGAGGGAGAGATGGAACCCAGGCAGGGAGGGAGAGATGAAACCCAGACAGGGAGGGAGAGATGAAACCCAGACAGGGAGGGAGAGATGAAACCCAGGCAGGGAGAGAGAGATGGAACCCAGGCAAGGAGGGATGAAACCCAGGCAGGGAGGGAGAGATGAAACCCAGGCAAGGAGGGATGAAACCCAGACAGGGAGGGAGAGATGGAACCCAGGCAGGGAGGGATGAAACCCAGACAGGGAGGGAGAGATGAAACCCAGGCAGGGAGAGAGAGATGAAACCCAGGCAGGGAGAGATGGAACCCAGGCAGGGAGGGATGAAACCCAGACAGGGAGGGAGAGATGAAACCCAGGCAGGGAGGGATGAAACCCAGACAGGGAGGGAGAGATGAAACCCAGGCAAGGAGGGATGAAACCCAGGCATGGAGGGAGAGATGAAACCGAGGCAAGGAGGGATGAAACCCAGGCAGGGAGGGACAGATGAAACCCAGACAGGGAGGGAGAGATGAAACCCAGGCAGGGAGGGAGAGATGAAACCCAGGCAGGGAGGGATGAAACCCAGGCAGGGAGGGAGAGATGGAACCCAGGCAGGGAGGGATGAAACTCAGACAGGGAGGGAGAGATGAAACCCAGACAGGGATGGAGAGATGAAACCCAGACAGGGAGGGAGAGATGAAACCCAGACAGGGAGGGAGAGATGAAACCCAGGCATGGAGGGAGAGATGAAACCCAGGCAGGGAGGGAGAGATGAAACCCAGACAGGGAGGGAGAGATGAAACCCAGACAGGGAGGGAGAGATGAAACCCAGGCAGGGAGGGAGAGATGGAACCCAGGCAGGGAGGGATGAAACCCAGACAGGGAGGGAGAGATGAAACCCAGACAGGGAGGGAGAGATGAAACCCAGACAGGGAGGGAGAGATGAAACCCAGGCAGGGAGGGAGAGATGAAACCCAGACAGGGAGGGAGAGATGAAACCCAGACAGGGAGGGAGAGATGAAACCCAGACAGGGAGGGAGAGATGAAACCCAGACAGGGAGGGAGAGATGAAACCCAGACAGGGAGGGAGAGATGAAACCCAGGCAGGGAGGGAGAGATGAAACCCAGGCAGGGAGAGAGAGATGAAACCCAGACAGGGAGGGAGAGATGAAACCCAGACAGGGAGGGAGAGATGAAACCCTGGCAGGGAGGGAGAGATGAAACCCAGGCAGGGAGGGAGTGATGAAACCCAGGCAGGGAGGGAGAGATGAAACCCAGGCAGGGAGGGAGAGATGAAACCCAGGCAGGGAGGGAGAGATGAAACCCAGGCAGGGAGAGAGAGATGAAACCCAGGCAGGGAGGGAGAGATGAAACTCAGGCAGGGAGGGAGAGATGAAACCCAGGCAGGGAGAGAGAGATGAAACCCAGGCAGGGAGGGAGAGATGAAACCCAGGCAGGGAGGGAGAGATGAAACACAGACAGGGAGGGAGAGATGAAACCCAGGCAGGGAGGGAGAGATGAAACCCAGGCAGGGAGGGAGAGATGAAACCCAGGCAGGGAGGGAGAGATGAAACCCAGGCAGGGAGGGAGAGATGAAACACAGACAGGGAGGGAGAGATGAAACCCAGACAGGGAGGGAGAGATGAAACCCAGGCAGGGAGGGATGAAACACAGACAGGGAGAGATGAAACACAAACACCCTCAGAGTGGGATCAATACCGTATCAGACTCCTTCACCCCCTCTTTCTTTCTTTCTCCTCTCCCTTTCTCTCTCTCTCTGTCTCTCTCTCTCTTTTTCCCTCCACTCGCCTCTTCCCTCCTAACCTGGAGAAACTATATATTATTCATCCCTCAGTCGATTATTCATCCATCTATCTATTGGGCGAGCTATGCTGAAACCAACAAGGACAGGTCAGCCAGGACAAGGAGGTGGCCATCTATTGACGAAGTTAACACCAGTAACCCCCAAGCCATACCTTCTTCACATGTTCTCACATGGGTTTAACATTAGTAGAAACTCCCTCCAGCCAATGTTCATACCAATCATATGCTTTCAAATCCATGACAGGGAGTGTGTAAGTGCACACTGTGTGGAGCATGGGGACGCACGGAACGTCTCTATCCAGCCAGCCAGTACATACCAGCTGCTGTGTCCTGTGGTGTCCCCTGTTGGCTGGTGGTAGAAGGTTAAGAGCCACAGCAGAAAACAGTCCTGGGTTCTGGCTGAGACCAGTAGCTCGCTGGCCACCTCCACCCAGTCAGCACACTGCACCAACAGGAACCAGGCCTCAAACACCCCACACTGACCCCTGGAGGACGGGAGGACAACGCATACACACACACACAATTAAACTAGCACCCAACCTTTATCTGAGAGATAGAGTGAAGGCAGGAAGAGAAAAGGCATGGTTGAGAAAAGGGAAAGACACTTTTAGAGAGAGAGAGAGAGATGATAGAGGAAGATATGGAAGAAGATAAGTAAGACAATGTGAGAACGAAAGGGGAGATAGAGTAGATTGTAAAATAGAGTGAAACAGAGAGAGGGGGGAGAGAAAGGGAGGTGAGGTTAGAAAGAGATTGGTAGACACTAGAGTTCAGACAGCTGCACTAGACAGAGTTTTAGATAAGAGTCAGGACAAAAATCTCTCTCAAATGTGCTTAATTCCATCATTAGATTCCCTCTCTTCCTGCCTTCCGCTTCATAACTTTTAACAGCACCCCTCAGAAGCCCCTGGCAGCTGTGTCTCTGTTCTGAAAACTCTTTCCCACCGCTGGCTGGGAACGGCTGGGAATTCCGCATGGCGGTCCAGAATGGAGCGGTCTGGATAATGGGTCGAGTTTGAAGCCATAGCTGGTGGGCAGCAAGTCAGCCGTTCCAATCCCCAGACTGGATCACCATCTCTTTATTCTCAGTGCTGCCTCTCTTTCTTCCTTTCTCTCTCCGCTACTACTTTCTATCAATCCATGGGCTGGGCCACCATCTCTCTCTATCTCTGTTCTCAGTGCTCCCTCTCTTTCTCACAGCAATATTCTCCCTCTCTGCTCTCTAGCTAACAGGCTTTACTAATCCTGTGAAACCATACCACACACCAAGAGTAGTGTGTTCTGACTCATTTGGGAAAATATCCTGCAAACCAACATGTAAGCAGCAGACTAAAGAAAACAGAGCTGAGGTGCTGAAGAGAAGATGCATACTAGGAACTGAAGAAATATAGCTCCCAAAACACAAATACCTCCCAGACACACAGATAATAATCAACTTTAAAAATGAAGTAGAATGTTGCAGTCTATTAAATATTTATACTTGTTCATATGTATTGCCAGATTGCTGAAGTTGGTTCAGTCTCTCTGTGCCTGACTAATGAAAAGCCCACGTTAATGCTCTCTCACCTGATCCTCTTCATCCGCTTCCTCTTCCTCAGTGAGTCTCTGTAGAGATGCAGTGACCCTGGCTAGGAGTTCTGGCCATGCCTCCTGGGACATCTCTGGAGCGAAGGAAGATAGTGAGAAAAGGCACGACTCACAGTTAGAAAACTCAACGTTTCTTCTTTTAACCATGAGATGATGTCAATTGGATGCACGCATGTACGTAGGAAATCACACACTCACTGTTTCTGGTTTGGCCACACTGATAACACTGCTGTATTAGGCTTGATCACTTAAACACCTCAGAGCATTCAACATTCCCTTACAGCCTGCTATGTGACAGTATTCCATACCGTTCAAAAGTTTGGGGTCACTTGGAAATGTTTTGAAAGAAAAGCTTAAAATGTACAGAAACAAAGAACTTTCTTCTGAAACTTGTCAGTCTATTCTTGTTCTGAGAAATGAAAGCTATTCCATGCGAGAAATTGCCAAAAAACTGAAGATCTCGCACAGCGCTGTGTACTACTCCCTTCACAGAACAGCGCAAACTGGCTCTAACCAGAATAGAAAGAGGAGTGGGAGGCAACTGAGTGGGAGTGGGAGGCAACTCACAACTGAGCAAGAAGACAAGTACATTAGAGTGTCTAGTTTGAGAAACAGACGCCTCACAAGTCCTTAACTGGCAGCTTCATTAAATAGTACCTGCAAAACACCAGTCTCAACGTCAACAGTGAAGAGGCGATTCCGGGATGCTGGCCTTCTAAGCAGAGTTCCTCTGTCCAGTGTCTGTGTTCTTTTGCCCATCTTAGTCTTTTCTCTTTATTGGCCAGTCTGAGATATGGCTTTTTCTTTGCAACTCTGCCTAGGAGGCCAGCCTCCTGGAGTCTTCTCTTCACTGTTGACATTGAGATCGGTGTGGAATAGCCTTTATTTCTCAGAACAAGAATAGACTGACGAGTTTCAGACGAAAGTTAATTGTTTCTGGCCATTTTGAGCTTGTAATCAAACCCACAAATGCTGATGCTCTAGATACTCAACTAGTCTAAATACATTTTATTGCTTCTTTAATCAGGACAACAGTTTTCAGCTGTGCTAACATAATTCCAAAATGTTTTTTTAATGATCAATTAGCCTTTTAAAATTATAAACTTGGATTAGCTAACCCAACGTGCCATTGGAACACAGGAGTGATGGTTGCTGATAATGGGCCTCTGTACGCCTATGTAGATATTCCATAAAAAAAATCTGTCGTTTCCAGCTACAATAGTCATTTACAACATTAACAATGTCTACACTGTATTTCTGATCAATTTGATGTTATTTTAATAGACAAAAACAAGGACATTTCTAAGTGACCCCAAACTTAGAATGGTTGTGTACACAGTGTACAAAACATTAGGAACACTTTTGCCCTCAGAACAGCCTCAATTCGTTGGGGCATGGACCCTGCAAGGTGTCGAAAGCGTTCCACAGGGATGCTGGCCCATGTTGACTCCAATGCTTCCCACAGTAGTGTCAAGTTGGCTGGTAGTGGATCTCTACTCTGAACAGCTCGTTCCACCGCCTCTCCTTCCAGTTCTCTGCTGCCAATGACTGGAATGAACTACAAAAATCTCTGAAACTGGAAACACTTATCTCTCTCACTAGCTTTAAGCACCAGCTGTCAGAGCAGCTCACAGATTACTGTACCTGTACATAGCCCATCTATAATTTAGCCCAAACAACTACCTCTCCCCCTACTGTATTTATTTATTTATTTTGCTTTTTTGCACCCCATTATTTCCATTATTTCTTCACCCCTTTGCACCCCATTCTGCACCATGGCCTTTTTTTGCCTTTACCTCCATTATCTCACCTCATTTGCTCACATTGTATATAGACTTATTTTTCTACTGTATTATTGACTGTATGTTTGTTTTACTCCATGTGTAACTCTGTGTTGTTGTATGTGTCGAACTGCTTTACTGTATCTTGCCTACCTGGTTAAATAAAGGTGAAATAAATAAATAAATAAAATTGGATTGAGATCTGGTGACTGGGCAGGCCACTGCAGTAAGCTGAATTCACTGTCATGCTCGTGGAACCATTCCTGGACAATCCTAGCCTTGTGGCATGGGGCATTATACTACTGAAAAAATGTATTTGCAGACGGACACACTGCTGTCATGAAGGGATGCACCTGATTGGCGATGATGTTCAGATATCCTGTGGCATTCAAACGTTGCTCCACTTTTATCAGGGGCCCAATGTGTGCCATGAAAACACACCCCATTTTGTGATAAAAGCAGATATATTGAGTACTATAAAGGGTAAACAAGAATAAAGCTCAGTTACTGATGATCTTGTGAGTATTGTTGATGATAGTCAGGAATTATTAACTACTTCACCTTTTTCAATCATCACATATTGATTATAATGTAGCTGTGACACACATATGTTATACATAACAGTTATTTATTGGGGCTCCCGAGTGGCGCAGCGGTCTAATGTACTGCATCTCAGTGCTAGAGGCATCACTACAGACCTCGGTGCCCAATTGGCCCAGCATCATCCAGGTTATGGTTTGGCCGGGGTAGGCCGTCATTGTAAATAAGAACTTGTTCTTAAATGACTTGCCTGGTTAAATAAAGGATAAATAAAATTTGTGAGACACAGAAAGCCATTAATTCACTCTGAGGTTAAGGTTATTTTCACATAAGAAATCACACACACAGGATGGGTCATTAGTAAGCTCTGGGATGTGTGTGTGAAAGATCGTCAAAGGACACACACTCCTGAAACAACACATACATACACACGTGATGTGGATTTTGATTCAGGCAGCCCCCCGCACCTCTCTGATTCAGAGGAGTTGGGTTAAATGTGGATGACACATTTGGGCTGAATTAATTCAGTAACTGATTATGTATCTCCTTTCCTTCCAGTTGAGGCAACAGAAAACAAGCCTAAAATACACAGAATGTGTCACAATGCCCTCTAGTGGAGTTGGTAACACATCTCAAAACCAACCTGAACACACCAACCTGAACACAGGCATCTGATTCCCAGCCCTTTTCCCACTGCTAGAGAACTAACTACCACTGTGGACAGTATTGATGGAGGTCCCTTATAGCTGGAGGTGTGGCTGTACAGTTCTATCTCATGATCTGTAGACGATAAGGGTTAGGGATTTTAAGCGTGTGTGTGTGTGTGTGTGTGTGTGTGTGTGTGTGTGTGTGTGTGTGTGTGTGTGTGTGTGTGTGTGTGTGTGTGTGTGTGTGTGTGTGTGTGTGTGTGTGTGTGTGTGTGTGTGTGTGTGTGTGTGTGTGTGTGTGTGTGTGCGCGTCTACTGCTGGATGAGGTTTAATAGTCCAATTGCCAGAGATTCCATGGCTATTCTATTGATTCTGCTTCTATGATTACTGTACCTGAGGCTGCAGGGCTGCCAGTTGCCTGCGGAAGAAAAGGGTGAAGATGTGGACAAAAACATATCAGCACCTCCAACATCTTCCAGTGGCTATGGACCTACACAGAGCAGAGCAGGACAGAGTATAGCAGGACAGAGCAGATCAGAACAGGACAGAGCAGAGCATAGCAGAGCAGGACAGAGCAGGGCAGGACAGGACAGAGCAGAGCCGGACAGATCAGAGCAGGACAGAGAAGAGCAGAGTAGGACAGAGCAGAGCAGGAGAGAGCAGGTCAGAGCAGAGCAGAGCAGGACAGAGCAGAGAAGGACAAAGCAGAGCAGGACAGAGCAGAGCAGAGCAGAACAGGACAGAGCAGGACAGAGCAGAGTAGAGCAGAACAGAGCAGGACAGAGCAGAGCAGGACCTTTAAGTCTTTACTGAAGACTTATCTCTTCAGTAGGTCATATGATTGAGTGTAGTCTGGCCCAGGAGTGTGAAGGTGAACGGAAAGGCTCTGGAGCAACGAACCGCCCTTGCTGTCTCTGCCAGGCCGGTTCCCCTCTCTCCACTGGGATTCTCTGCCTCTAACCCTGTTACAGGGGCTGAGTCACTGGCTTGCTGGTGCTCTTTCATGCCGTCCCTAGGAGGGGTGCGTCACTTGAGTGGGTTGAGTTACTGACGTGATCTTCCTGTCTGGGTTGGCGCCCCCCCTTGGTTTGTGCTGTGGTGGAGACCTTTGTGGGCTATACTCGGCCTTGTCTCAGGATTGTAAGTTGGTGGTTGAGGATATCCCTCTAGTGGTGCGGGGGCTGTGCTTTGGCAAAGTGGGTGGGGTTATATCCTTCCTGTTTGGCCCTGTCCGGGGGTTTCTTCGGATGGGGCCACAGTGTCTCCTGACCGCTCCTGTCTCAGCCTCCAGTATTTATGCTGCAGTAGTTTATGTGTCGGGGGGCTAGGGTCAGTTGGTTATACCTGGAGTACTTCTCCTGTCTTATCCAGTGTCCTGTGTGAATTTAAGTATGCTCTCTCTAATTCTCTCGTTCTCTCTTTCTCTCTGAGAACCTGAGCCCTAGGACCATACGTCAGGACTACCGGGCATGCTGACACCTTGCTGTCCCCAGTCCGCCTGGCCTTGCTGCTATTCCAGTTTCAACTGTTCTGCCTGCGGTTACGAAACCCCTACCTGTCCCAGACCTGCTGTTTTCAACTCTTAATGATCGGCTATGAAAAGCCAACTGAGATTTATTCCTGATTATTATTTGACCATGCTTGTCATTTATGAACATTTTGAAAATCTTGGCTCTCTCTAATTTTCTCCTTCTCTCTTTCTTTCTCTCGGAGGACCTGAGCCCTAGGACCATACGTCGGGACTACCGGCCGTGGTGACTCCTTGCTGTCCCCAGTCCGCCTGGCCTTGCTGCTATTCCAGTTTCAACTGTTCTGCCTGCGGTTATGGAACCCCTACCTGTCCCAGACCTGCTGTTTTCAACTCTTAATGATCGGCTATGAAAAGCCAACTGAGATTTATTCCTGATTATTATTTGACCATGCTTGTCATTTATGAACATTTTGAAAATCTTGGCTCTCTCTAATTTTCTCCTTCTCTCTTTCTTTCTCTCGGAGGACCTGGGCCCTAGGACCATGCGTCGGGACTGCCGCCCGTGGTGACTCCTTGCTGTCCCCAGTCCGCCTGGCCTTGCTGCTATTCCAGTTTCAGCTGTTCTGCCTGCGGTTATGGAACCGCCACCTGTCCCAGACCTGTTGTTTTTCAACTCTTAATGATCAGCTATGAAAAGCCAACTGAAAATTATTCATGATTATTATTTGACCATGCTTGTCACTTATGAACATTTTTGAACATCTTGGCATAGTTCTGTTATAATCTCCACCCGGCACAGCCAGAAGAGGACTGGCCACCCCTCATAGCCTGGTTCCTCTCTAGGTTTCTTCCTAGGTTTTGGCCTTTCTAGGGAGTTTTTCCTAGCCACCGTGCTTCTACACCTGCATTACTAGCTGTTTGGGGTTTTAGGCTGGGTTTCTGTACAGCACTTCGAGATATTAGCTGATGTACGAAGGGCTATATAAAATAAAATTGATTGATTGACAGAGCAGAGCAGAACAGTACAGAGAAGAACAGGACAGAGAAGAACAGGACAGAGCAGAGCAGGACAGTACAGAGAAGAACAGGACAGAGAAGAACAGGACAGAGCAGAGCAGGACAGGACAGAGCAGAACAGGAAAGAGCAGAGCAGAGCAGAGCAGTACAGAGCAGAGCAGTACAGAGCAGAGCAGGACAGAGCAGAGCAGATTAGCACAGAGCAGGACAGAGCTGGACAGAGCAGAGCAGAGCAGGACAGTGCAGAACAGAGCAGAGCGGGACAGAGCAGAGCAAGACAAAGCAGATTAGCACAGAGCAGGACAGAGTAGGACAAAGCAAAGCAGAGCAGGAAAGCAGGACAGAGCAGAGCGAGACAGAGCAGGACAGAGTAGAGCAGGACAGAGCAGAGCAGGACAGAACAGAGCAGGACAGAGCAGAGCAGGACAGAGCAGAGCAGGACAGAGTAGAGCAGAGCAGAACAGGACAGAGCAGAGCAGGACAGAGCAGAGCAAAGCAGATTAGCACAGAGCAGAGCGGCACAGAGCAGAGCAAGACAAAGCAGACTAGCACAGAGCAGGACGGAGCAGGACATAACAGGACAGAGCAGAGCAGGACAGGACAAAGCAGGACAGAGCAGAACAGAGCAGAGCAGGACAGAGCAGAGCAGGACAAAACAGAAGAGCACAGAGGAGGACAGAGCAGGACAGAGCAGAGCAGAGCAGAGCAGGACAGAGAAGAGCAGCACAGAGCAGTACAGAGCAGTACAGAGCAGAGCATAACAGAGCAGAGCAGGACAGAGCAGAGCAGAAAAGAGCAAGACAGAGCAGGACAGAGAAGAGCAGGACAGAGCAGAGCAGGACAAAGCAGATTAGCACAGAGCAGGACAGAGCAAGACAGAGCAGAGAAGAGCAGGACAGAGGAGAGCAGGACAGAGCAGAGCAGGACAAAGCAGATTAGCACAGAGCAGGACAGAGCAAGACAGAGCAGAGAATAGCAGGACAGAGCAGAGCAGAGCAGGACACAACAGGACAGAGCAGAGCAGGAGAGAGCAGAGCAGAGCAGGACAGAGCAGAGCGGGACAGAGCAGAGCAGGACAGAGCAGAGCAGAGCAGGGCAGAACAGGACAGAGCAGAGCAGGACACAGCAGGACAGAGCAGAGCAGAGCAGGACAGAGCAGAGCAGGACAGAGCAGAGCGGCACAGAACAGAGCAGAGCAGAACAGGACAGAGCAGAGCAGAGCAGAGCAGGGCAGAACAGGACAGAGCAGAGCAGGACAGAGCAGAGCAGGAGAGAGCAGAGCAGGACAGAGCAGAGCAGGACAGAGCAGAGCGGGACAGAGCAGAGCAGCACAGAACAGAGCAGAGCAGGACAGGGCAAAACAGGACAGAGCAGGACAGAGCAGAGTAGAGCAGAGCAGAACATAGCAGGACAGAGCAGGACAGTGGAGAGCGGGACAGAGCAGAGCAGGTCAAACAACCTGTACCAGGGGAAATACACACACACAGTGCTCAACATACACAGCGCTCACTTGAAAAACAAAATACCAGTACATGTCCTGTACCTACCAGTGAGTAATCAAATTGTTTACAGTAGGAGTATTGTATATTTACTTTATTCACTTTTCAGAATGAAGCGTCTGTATGGCTCACCTGAAGGTGTCGTTCACTATTAAGAATATGGAGTCATGCTTGGAGCTTTTGGCTGAAACATTCACTAACACAAACGTGGTAAAATATCAGAAATGGCCTGCCTGTACACATGGATAAATGTACACTACATGATCCAAAGCATGTGGACACCCCTTCAAATTAGTGGATTGGTTATTTCAGCCACACCCGTTGCTGACAGGGGTATAAAGTCGAGCACACAGCCATGCAATCTAGCACACAGCCATGCAATCTTCATAGACAAACATTGACAGTAGAATGGCCTTACTGAAGAGCTCAGTGACTTTCAACGTCATAGGATGCCACCTTTCCAACAAGTCAGTTTGTCAAATATCTGCCCTGTTAGAGCTGCACCAGTCAGCTGTACAGGCTGTTATTGTGAAGTGAAAACATCTAGAAGAATTAACAGCTCAGCCACGAAGTGGTGCTGAAGGGCGTAGTGCTTAAAAATCGTCTGTCCTCTGTTGCAATACTCACTACTGTTGACTAACCCCATTCGTACAAATTTGTGCAACCGTGGCATTCAACGAGGCTGCAATGAAAACTAATGGGTCTGTAGTGTTGGCATCATAATCTGAGGTGTGAAGTATGTTTCTATTCAAGCGTTGATTGACATGGCAATGGCCCGATAGTATTGGAGAAAAGTTGACAAAACTGACCCCTCTGACGAAGTACATTCAATTGTGTCATGATGTAAATTGTGTCATGACGTAACATACAGCACACATAATGAAACTCATTCTGTGTTGTACAGTGTCTTGCGAAAGTATTCACCCCCTTGGCATTTTTCCTGTTTTGTTGCCTTACAACCTGGAACTAAAATAGATTTTGGGGGGTTTGTATCATTTGATTTACACAACATGCCTACCACTTTGAAGATGCAAAATATTTTTTTATTGTGAAACAAACAAGAAGTAAGACAAAAAACCTGAAAACTTGAGCGTGCGTAACAATTCACCCCCCCCCAAAGTCAATACTTTGTAGAGCCACCTTTTGCAGCAATTACAGGTGCAAGTCTCTTGGGGTACAGTATGTCTCTATAAGCTTGACACATCTAGCCACTGGGATTTTCCCCATTCTTCAAGGCAAAACTGCTCCAGCTCCTTCAAGTTGGATGGGTTCCACTGGTTTACAGAAATCTTTAAGTTATACCACAGATTCTCAATTTGGATTGAGGTCTGGGCTTTGACTAGGCCATTCCAAGACATTTAAATATTTCCCCTTAAACCACTCGAGTGTTGCTTTAGCAGTATGCTTAGGGTCATTTTCCTGCTGGAAGGTGAACCTCCGTCCCAGTCTCAAATCTCTTGAAGACTGAAACAGGTTTCCCTCAAGAATTTCCCTGTATTTAGCGTCGTCCATCATTCCATCAATTCAGACCATTTTCCCAGTCCCTGCCAATGAAAAACATACCCACAGCATGATGCTGCCACCACCATGCTTCACTGTGGGGATGGTGTTCTCGGGGTGATGAGAGGTGTTGGGTTTGCGCCAGACATAGCATTTTCCTTGATGGCTAAAAAGCCACATTTTTGTCTCATCTGACCAGAGTACCTTCTTCCATATGTTTGGGGAGTCTCCCACATGCCTTTTGGCTAACACCAAATGTGTTTGCTTATATCTTTCTTTAACTTCTTCGGGGTAGGGGGCAGCATTTTCACTTTTGGATAAATAGCGTGCCCAATTTCAACTTCCTTCTACTCATCCCCAGAATATAAGATCTGCATATTATTAGTATATTTGGATAGAAAACACTCTGAAGTTTCTACAACTGTTTGAATCATGTCTGTGAGCATAACAGAACGTATGTAGCAGGCAAAACCCCGAGGACAAACCATTCAGAATTTTTATTTTTTTGAGGTCACTGTCTTTTCAATGTGATTTCATTGGGACACCAGATTTCTAAGGGACTTGTTTGCAGTTCCTACCGCTTCCACTGGATGTCACCAGTCTTTGGAAATTGGTTGAGGTTATTCCTTTGTGTAATGAAGAAGTACGGCCATCGTAAAGGAGGGTCAATAGAAGTAAATTGTTTGAGAGAGGCACATTACCAAAAAAATTGCGTCAGTTTGTTTTCTTTTTGTATTGAACACAGATCATCCCGTCTTCAAATTGATCGATTATTAACGTTTAAAAATACCTAACGTTGTATTACAAAAGTAGTTTGAAATGTTTTGGTAAAGTTTACATGTAACTTTTGATATATTTTGTAGTGATGTTGCGCAAGTTGGAAGCTGTGTTTTTCTGGATGAAAAGCGCCAAATAAATTGACATTTTGGATATATATCGACGGAATTAATCGAACAAAAGGACCATTTGTGATGTTTATGGGACATATTGGAGTGCCAACAAAAGAATTTCGTCAAAGGTAAGGCATGAATTATATTTTTATTTCTGCGTTTTGTGTCGTGCCTGCAGTGTTGAAATATGCTACTCTCTTTGTTTACTGTTGTGCTATCATCAGATAATAGCATCTTATGCTTTTGCCGAAAAGCCTTTTTGAAATCTGACATGTTGGCTGGATTCACGAGTGTAGCTTTAATTTGATAAACAGCGATAAACAGCTGCCTCTGATTGGGAACCATACCAGGCCAACATAGACATATAATTCCCCAAGATAACGACCCATAATCACACCCCGACCTAACCAACATAGAGAATAAACAGCTCTCTATGGTCAGGGCGTGACAGTATCCCCCCCAAAGGTGCGGACTCCGACCGCAAAACCTGACTCAATAGGGGAGGGTCCGGGTGGGCATCTACCGTCGGGGGCGGCTCCGGTGCGGGGCGAAGTACCCACTCCGCTCGTGGATTCATCGGAGGAACCGGACCGTGGCTCGTCACCGGAAGAACCGGACCGTGGGTCGTTGCCGGAGGAACCGGACCGTGGGTGGTCTCCGGAGGAACCGGACCGTGAATCGTCGCCGGATGCTCCGGACCGTGGTTCGTCGCCGGAGGAACCGGACCGTAGATTGTCGCCGGGGACTCCGGACCGTAGATCGTTGCCGGGGACTCCGGACCGTAGATCGTCGCCGGGGACTCCGGACCGTAGATCGTCGCCGGAGGCTCCGGACCGGGAAACTTCGCAGGAGGTTCCGGACCGTGGCCCATCGTTGGAGGTTCCGGACTGTGGCCCGTCGTTGGAGGTTCCGGACTGTGGCCCGTCGTTGGAGGTTCCGGACTGTGGCACGTCGTTGGAGGTTCCAGACTGTGGCACGTCGCCGGAAGCTCTGGACTGGCAACTGTCACCGGAAGCTCTGGGCTGGGAACTGTCGCCGGAAGCTCTGGACTGGGAACTGTCACCGGAAGCTTGGTGCGTGGGGCCGGCACTGGTGGTACCGGGCTGGTGACACGCACCTCAGGACGAGCGCGAGGAGCAGGCACAGGACGTACTGGACTGTGGAGGCGCACTGGAGGCCTGATGCGTGGGACCGGTACAGGTGGCACCGGGCTGATGACATGCACCTCAGGGAGAGTGCGAGGAGGAGGCACAGGACGTACTGGACTGTGGAGGCGCACTGGAGGCCTGATGCGTGGGACTGGTAGAGGTGGCACCGGGCTGATGACACGCACCTCAGGGCGAGTGCGGGGAGGAGGCACAGGACGTACCTGACTGGGGACACGCACTTCAGGGAGAGTGCGAGGAGCAGGCACAGGACGTACCTGACTGGGGACACGCACTTCAGGGAGAGTGCGAGGAGCAGGCACAGGACGTACCTGACTGGGAAGGCGCACTTGAGGGAGAGTGCGAGGAGCAGGCACAGGACGTACCTGACTGGGAAGGCGCACTTCAGGGAGAGTGCGAGGAGCAGGCACAGGACGTACTGGGCTGTGGAGGCGCACTGGAGACCAGATTATTTCACTTATAATTCACTGTAGCACAATTCCAATGGGTCAGAAGTTTATCGAGATTGGTTTGTCAAGATTGGTGTGGAAGAACTTGACTGACCTCAACCCCATTGAACACCTTATGGATGAATTGGGACGTTGACTGCGAGCCAGGCCGAATCACCCAACCTCAGCTTCCAACCTCGCTAATCAATCAATCAATCAAGTTTATTTTATATAGCCCTTCGTACATCAGCTAATATCTCGAAGTGCTGTACAGAAACCCAGCCTAAAACCCCAAACAGCAAGCAATGCAGGTGTAGAAGCACGGTGGCTAGGAAAAACTCCCTAGAAAGGCCAAAACCTAGGAAGAAACCTAGAGAGGAACCAGGCTATGAGGGGTGGCCAGTCCTCTTCTGGCTGTGCCGGGTGGAGATTATAACAGAACATGGCCAAGATGTTCAAAATGTTCATAAATGACAAGCATGGTCAAATAATAATCAGGAATAAATGTCAGTTGGCTTTTCATAGCCGATCATTAAGAGTTGAAAACAGCAGGTCTGGGACAGGTAGGGGTGCTCTTGTGGGGGTGCTCTTGCTAATGCTCTTGTGGCTGAATAGAAGCAAGTCCAACCTCTAGCGAAAAGCCTTCCCAGAAGAGTGGAGTCTGTTATAGCAGCAAAGCATCCTATATGAGAGAGAGAGAGGGAGAAAGAGAGAGAGAGGGTGAGAGAGACAGAGGGGGAGAGAGAGGGAGGGAGATACAGAGATAGAACCTGCAGGTCATCATTTTTGATTGCATAATGTGGTCTCATTATCCTTTATCACCCAGAACAACTATTTCACAATTTGCCAATACCATCTGACAACCTCCAGAACTTCGTCAATCCATCCCAAATCAGCAACCATCTCACAACCCCCCACATTAAAAATATTCCACGAATTCCCCCAACCCATCGTCTTATTATGCCAAAACCCCAGCAACATTTCTGTAACATCACTATCATCCCGTATCTAAAGACAAGGAAGACCAGGCAGGAGTAGTGTGAATTTGCCCCTAGACACTAATTAGCTGTCAGTGTTATCTTCAATTCCACTAATGGTTAAAGAGTATTTGGAAAGGATTAGCTGATCCTAGCTTGGTGACTAACTTGTAGCAGACACCTAATGGGAGGTGATGTCTTTGTAAAAGTAACTAGCTCCCTCTAGTGTTCATCTTGTGTCATTGCACCATCCTACCCCAGACCCACTACATCCTCTTGACCTCTTCCCATCCTCTAACTCTTATGGTCATGACACATGAGACATATTTATAATGTGGTAGGTCGCCTCTCCTCCACTCAGCTTAGCAAACAAGTGATCAAAAACAACAATCCTGGAGCCATATAAATGGTGTTAGTGCGTGTGTGTGAGCGAGCACACGTGTGTGTGCGTGTGTGTGCGTGTGTGTGTGTGTGTGTGTGTGAGAGCGTGTGCTTGCGTGAGGACGGTTTTCTCTAGTGAAAACAGATGGGTTTTTATCATCCTCCTCTTTCCACTAATACTTCATGGAGGGTCAATCACAGCATGTCCAAACATCCTGTTGTTGGCAGCCAGGCCCAGGAAGATCCTGTTTGTTGTTGTTGGACCTCCATCTCAGGGAGAGGATGAGGAGGGAGAGGAGGGAGAAAAATCTCAAAACAGGAATGTGATACTAATTACATGTTTCCCATTTTTGATTGCAGTTTAAACAACTGAGGGAGAGAGGCGAGCCAGTCAGCTACTATACCTATCACACACATGCACACACACGTGCAAAGACACACATGTGGACACGCGGGCACACACACACGCACAAATGCAAACACACACATGGGCTCGGGCACACAAATACACACACAAAGTCACTAGCTATTTAGGGATTGTTTTATTATGCAGTCTACTATCTATAGCTATATAGCTTATATAGACAGGCACACACCTGTCTACATAAGGTCGCACAGTTGACAGTGCATGTCAGAGCAAAAAGCAAGCCATGAGGTCAAAGGAATTGTCCGTAGAGCTCCGAGACAGCATTGTGTTGAGGCAAAGATCTGGGGAAGGGTACCAAAAAAGTGTCTGCAGCATTGAAGGTCCCCAAGAACACAGTGTCCTTCATCATTCTTAAATGGAAGAAGTTTGGAACCACCAAGACTCTTCCTAGAGCTGGCTGCCTGGCCAAACTGAACAATTGGGGGAGAAGGGCCTTGGTCAGGGAGGTGATAAAGAACCCGATGGTCACTCTGACAGAGCCCCAGAGTTCCTCTGTGGAGATGGGAGAACCTTCCAGAAGGACAACCATCTCTGCAGCACTCCACCAATCAGGCCTTTATGGTAGAGTGACCAGGCGGAAGCCACTCCTCAGTAAAAGACACATGACATCCCGCTTGGAGTTTGCCAAAAGGCACCTAAAGGACTCTCAGACCATGAGAAACAAGATTCTCTGGTCTGATGAAACCAAGATGAACTCTTTGGCCTGAATGCCAAGCGTCACGTCTGGAGGAAACCTGGCACCATCCCTACGGTGAAGCACGATGGTGGCAGAATCATGCTGTGGGGATGTTTTTCAGCCGCAGGGACTGGGAGACTAGTCAGCATCGAGGCAAAGCTGAACAGAGCAAATCTAAATCTAAAAACCTGTTTTTGCTTCGTCATTATGGGATATTGTGTGTAGATTGATAAAATCAAATCAAATCAAATGTATTTATATAGCCCTTCATACATCAGCTGATATCAAATCAAATCAAGTTTATTTTATATAGCCCTTCGTACATCAGCTAATATCTCGAAGTGCTGTACAGAAACCCAGCCTAAAACCCCAAACAGTAAGCAATGCAGGTGTAGAAGCACGGTGGCTAGGAAAAACTCTATCTCAAGTGCTGTACAGAAACCCAGCCTAAAAACCCAAACAGTAAGCAATGCAGGTGTAGAAGCACGGTGGCTAGGAAAAACTCCCTAGAAAGGCCAAAACCTAGGAAGAAACCTAGAGAGGAACCAGGCTATGAGGGGTGGCCAGTCCTCTTCTGGCTGTGCCGGTTGGAGATTATAACAGAACATGGCCAAGATGTTCAAATGTTCATAAATGGCCAGCATGGTCAAATAATAATAATCACAGTAGTTGTCGAGGGTGCAGCAAGTCAGCACCTCAGGAGTAAATGTCAGTTGGCTTTTCATAGCCGATCATTAAGAGTATCTCTACCGCTCCTGCGGTCTCTAGAGAGTTGAAAACAGCAGGTCTTGGACAGGTAGCACATCCGGTGAACAGGTAGCACATCCGATGAACAGGTCAGGGTTCCATAGCCGCAGGCAGAACAGTTGAAACTGGAGCAGCAGCACGGCCAGGTGGACTGGGGACAGCAAGGAGTCATCATGCCAGGTAGTCCTGAGGCATGGTCCTAGGGCTCAGGTCCTCCGAGAGAGAGAAAGAAAGAGAGAATTAGAGAGAGCATACTTAAATTTACACAGGACATCGGATAAGACAGGAGAAGTACTCCAGATAACTGACCCTAGCCCCCCGACACATAAACTACTGCAGCATAAATACTGGAGGCTGAGACAGGAGGGGTCAGGAGACACTGTGGCCCCATCCGATGATACCCTCGGACAGGGCCAAACAGGAAGGATATAACCCCACCCACTTTGCCAAAGCATAGCCCCCACACCACTAGAGGGATATCTTCAACCACCAACTTACCATCCTGAGACAAGGCCGAGTATAGCCCACAAAGATCTCCGCCACGGCACAACCCAAGGGGGGCGCCAACCCAGACAGGAAGATCACGTCAGTGACTCAACCCACTCAAGTGACGCACCCCTTCTAGGGACGGCATGAAAGATCACCAGTAAGCCAGTGACTCAGCCCCTGTAATAGGGTTAGAGGCAGAGAATCCCAGTGGAGAGAGGGGAACCGGCCAGGCAGAGACAGCAAGGGCGGTTCGTTGCTCCAGAGCCTTTCCGTTCACCTTCACACTCCTGGGCCAGACTACACTCAATCATATGACCCACTGAAGAGATGAGTCTTCAGTAAAGACTTAAAAGTTGAGACCGAGTCTGCGTCTCTCACATGGGTAGGCAGACCATTCCATAAAAATGGAGATCTATAGGAGAAAGCCCTGCCTCCAGCTGTTTGCTTAGAAATTCTAGGGACAATTAGGAGGCCTGCGTCTTGTGACCGTAGCGTACGTGTAGGTATGTACGGCAGGACCAAATCGGAAAGATAGGTAGGAGCAAGCCCATGTAATGCTTTGTAGGTTAGCAGTAAAACCTTGAAATCAGCCCTAGCCTTAACAGGAAGCCAGTGTAGGGAGGCTAGCACTGGAGTAATATGATCAAATTTTGGGGATCTAGTCAGGATTCTAGCAGCCGTATTTAGCACTAACTGAAGTTTATTTAGTGCTTTATCCGGGTAGCCGGAAAGTAGAGCATTGCAGTAGTCTAACCTAGAAGTAACAAAAGCATGGATAAATTTTTCTGCATCATTTTTGGACAGAAAGTTTCTGATTTTTGCAATGTTACGTAGATGGAAAAAAGCTGTCCTTGAAACAGTCTTGATATGTTCGTCAAAAGAGAGATCAGGGTCCAGAGTAACGCCGAGGTCCTTCACAGTTTTATTTGAGACGACTTTACAACCATCAAGATAAATTGTCAGATTCAACAGAAGATCTCTTTGTTTCTTGGGACCTAGAACAAGCATCTCTGTTTTGTCCGAGTTTAAAAGTAGAACGTTTTCAGCCATCCACTTCCTTATGTCTGAAACACAGGCTTCTAGCGAGGGCAATTTTGGGGCTTCACCATGTTTCATTGAAATGTACAGCTGTGTGTCATCCGCATAGCAGTGAAAGTTAACATTATGTTTTCGAATGACATCCCCAAGAGGTAAAATATATAGTGAAAACCATACTGGTCCTAAAACGGAACCTTGAGGAACACCGAAATGTACAGTTGATTTGTCAGAGGACAAACCATTCACAGAGACAAACTGATATCTTTCCGACAGATAAGATCTAAACCAGGCCAGAACTTGTCCGTGTAGACCAATTTGGGTTTCCAATCTCTCCAAAAGAATGTGGTGATCGATGGTATCAAAGGCAGCACTAAGGTCTAGGAGCACGAGGACAGATGCAGAGCCTCGGTCTGACGCCATTAAAAGGTCATTTACCACCTTCACAAGTGCAGTCTCAGTGCTATGATGGGGTCTAAAACCAGACTGAAGCATTTCGTATACATTGTTTGTCTTCAGGAAGGCAGTGAGTTGCTGCGCAACAGCTTTTTCAAAAATATTTGAGAGGAATAGGAGAATCGATATAGGCCGATAGTTTTTTATATTTTCTGGGTCAAGGTTTGGCTTTTTCAAGAGAGGCTTTATTACTGCCACTTTTAGTGCGTTTGGTACACATCTGGTGGATAGAGAGCCGTTTATTATGTTCAACATAGGAGGGCCAAGCACAGGAAGCAGCTCTTTCAGTAGTTTAGTTGGAATAGGGTCCAGTATGCAGCTTGAAGGTTTAGAGGCCATGATTATTTTCATCATTGTGTCAAGAGATATAGTACTAAAACACTTGAGTGTCTCTCTTGATCCTAGGTCCTGGCAGAGTTGTACTGACTCAGGACAGCTGAGCTTTGGAGGAATACGGAGATTTAAAGAGGAGTCCGTAATTTGTAGATTTGTAGATGTGTGGATTAATGAGGGGAAAAAACTATTTAATCCATTTTAGAATAAGGCTGTAACGTAGCAAAACGTGGAAAAAGTCAAGGGGTCTGAGTACTTTCCGAAGGCACTGTACATGTGATTAAATCAAATTAAATCCAACTTGAGAGACTCCCCTGGTCTCCTGATGTACTCCTTTCTTGTGTGCAAATGTTTTCCCCATGGCCTTTTGGTCCAGGTTGCGGGCCCAATTGTTTTCTATAGTGAGTATTGTCAACCCAGACAGTCTTTCCTGGGACATTGTGTGTTATATGTCCATTGCAGTGCACACAATTTAAGCTTCGTCTTGAATGATGCATACCAAAATATACCAGAGACCAGGGACTGTTAATATTGCAACCACACAACTCAGTTGTGCCAGTTCACCAGTAGCCTATGAACACAATTTCAAACCGCCTCTTTGTTCAAGACCTCAAGAACTGTTGTCCTCTAAAGATGATAATCTGTTTGTATCTTCCAATTAATTGGCTGTCCAGTATCCAGACGACATGTCCCCAGAGCTTCCTATATCCCCTCTCTCCAACATACCTGATGAGGACCTTTGAGAGGTGGGAGAGATGGAGAAATCAGCAGAATCAAAGTACACCTATAGGCTACTGTAATCGCTGTGATGAGATGTCTTGTGTGTACACTGTAGGGCCCCAATCTCTCTCCATCTCAGTTCAGGGAAGAATTTTCCCCTAACCACAGACCTAGGATCAGATTACTCTACCCCAAATCCTTACCTTAACCGTTGGGGGGTCACTTCTGCCTACATACCAGTAATGAATGAGTGATGGAATGCTCTAGGTTGTATGGTATGGAGGCTGGGCCGGAGAGCACAGAGTCCAGTAGAGACATCATTGCCCTCTCTAGGCTGGCCAGGCTATGGCACCACAGAGACACCACCGCCTGGGCCTCCAGAGGAACACACGTTCTGCAACGCACACGCACACACATGCACACACAAGGTCAGTGAGATGTCAGTCACCAAGATGTAGTGAATGAAGCGCCATGGTTGGTTGGTGCTGACACTCCTTCAGTTCTCAGGGAGTGTGTAATAACTGCATGTTGGGTTTGTGTTCACGATACTTACATGTTCACACTACTTACATGTTCACACTTAAACGTCTGGTTCCTTCAGAACTTCAAACACTGAGAGATGTTTTCACACCCTACACACTTACCTGGAGTAGGCGGAGGTAACAGCATCCAGGAAGTCTTGGCTGGGGGCTGCCCTATCGCACGTCACCGGCCGCAGTAAGAGGACCAGAGCTAGAGATGGGACATATTGGTGGTGGTGGACAGTAAGAGGACCAGAGCTAGAGATGGGACATATTGGTGGTGGTGGACAGTAAGAGGACCAGAGCTAGAGATGGGACATATTGGTGGTGGTGGGGGTGGACAGTAAGAGGACCAGAGCTAGAGATGAAACATATTGGTGGTGGTGGACAGTAAGAGGACCAGAGCTAGAGATGGGACATAGTGGAGGTGGTGGACAGTAAGAGGACCAGAGCTAGAGATGAAACATATTGGTGGTGGTGGACAGTAAGAGGACCAGAGCTAGAGATGGGACATAGTGGAGGTGGTGGACAGTAAGAGGACCAGAGCTAGAGATGGGACATATTGGTGGTGGTGGACAGTAAGAGGACCAGAGCTAGAGATTAAACATAGTGGAGGTGGTGGACAGTAAGAGGACCAGAGCTAGAGATGGGACATATTGGTGGTGGTGGACAGTAAGAGGACCAGAGCTAGAGATGGGACATATTGGTGGTGGTGGTGGTGGTGGACAGTAAGAGGACCAGAGCTAGAGATGGGACATTAGTGGAGGTGGTCGACAGTAAGAGGACCAGAGCTAGAGATGGGACATTAGTGGAGGTGGTGGAGAGTAAGAGGACCAGAGCTAGGAATGGGACATAGTGGAGGTGGTGGACAGTAAGAGGACCAGAGCTAGAGATTAAACATAGTGGA
The DNA here is from genome assembly GCF_016432855.1 of Salvelinus namaycush. NCBI lineage: Eukaryota > Metazoa > Chordata > Actinopteri > Salmoniformes > Salmonidae > Salvelinus > Salvelinus namaycush. The sequence continues at coordinate 33,541,082 of NC_052324.1, read as the reverse complement.
GGTGGTGGACAGTAAGAGGACCAGAGCTAGAGATGGGACATATTGGTGGTGGTGGACAGTAAGAGGACCAGAGCTAGAGATTAAACATAGTGGAGGTGGTGGACAGTAAGAGGACCAGAGCTAGAGATGGGACATATTGGTGGTGGTGGACAGTAAGAGGACCAGAGCTAGAGATGGGACATATTGGTGGTGGTGGTGGTGGTGGACAGTAAGAGGACCAGAGCTAGAGATGGGACATTAGTGGAGGTGGTCGACAGTAAGAGGACCAGAGCTAGAGATGGGACATTAGTGGAGGTGGTGGAGAGTAAGAGGACCAGAGCTAGGAATGGGACATAGTGGAGGTGGTGGACAGTAAGAGGACCAGAGCTAGAGATGGGACATATTGGTGGTGGTGGACAGTAAGAGGACCAGAGCTAGAGATGGGACATTAGTGGAGGTGGTGGAGAGTAAGAAGATCAGAGCTAGAGATGGGACATATTGGTGGTGGTGGACAGTAAGAGGACCAGAGCTAGAGATGGGTCATTAGTGGAGGTGGTGGACAGTAAGAGGACCAGAGCTAGAGATGGGACATTAGTGGAGGTGGTCGACAGTAAGAGGACCAGAGCTAGAGATGGGACATTAGTGGAGGTGGTGGAGAGTAAGAGGACCAGAGCTAGGAATGGGACATAGTGGAGGTGGTGGACAGTAAGAGGACCAGAGCTAGAGATGGGACATATTGGTGGTGGTGGACAGTAAGAGGACCAGAGCTAGAGATGGGACATTAGTGGAGGTGGTGGAGAGTAAGAAGACCAGAGCTAGAGATGGGACATATTGGTGGTGGTGGACAGTAAGAGGACCAGAGCTAGAGATGGGTCATTAGTGGAGGTGGTGGACAGTAAGAGGACCAGAGCTAGAGATGGGACATATTGGTGGTGGTGGACAGTAAGAGGACCAGAGCTAGAGATGGGACATTAGTGGAGGTGGTGGAGAGTAAGAGGACCAGAGCTAGAGATGGGACATAGTGGAGGTGATGGACAGTAAGAGGAAAGTACAGTACTTCTGGTTAGGGTCAGACAAACTGCTGCAGCTCTCCCCAACCTCCATCACTTGCAAACACACCATCTGACCAGCCGAAAGGACTTGTTACAGTACACACATACACACACGTGCACAGACACAGACACAGACATAGATGCACAAACCAGACACACACACACAAACACATAAACAAATATTATGGAATACTATATCACCTTTTAAATAAGATCCTTCATTAAATGTGCAAAAACATCAAGAAGCTTTCATACCTTTCTGGCAGGCCTATATGTTTCACTAACACACGTGTAGCAAGCTGACATAACATTCTGGGAGGAAAGAAAACAATTTTCAGTAGGCTAATGTCACATTTGACAGTATAAGTGGCTAACCTGTGATGGTGTGTGTGTGTGTGTGTGTGGTGTGTCCACAGCTTCAAAGCTAACGACCACATAGCATGATCCTATGTCACCTATTGTGGCAACATATCATATCAACTACATGTTGACAAGAAAGTAACTCCAGTGGTTACATGAGAGCGCAGGTACGGACAACATATGAGCAACTTCAGAAATGTACATTATTCTACTAGGGCCCTGGTTTTAACAAGCATATTTCAGAAGGGGCCTCCAATACACCCATAAACCCAGCTGACTCCACAAGCCTTTATAATCAGCTAGAGTCACTACAGAGAGTGAAAACTGATCTCCTAACTAACACTGCCCTAGCCTCCCTCCCAGGTTCTACGTGGTCCTCACTGGCCAACCCAGGCAAACGACAACAGCTGGGGACCGTTCAGCAGACACCAAACAGGAGAAAATAGATTGAAGCAGAACAAGTAGCCTACTACCAGAACGATTTGCTCATTACTACCAGAAGATTGCTCATTTTAACTGTGTATGTGTGCGTGCTTGTTGAGTTGTGTCTCAAACACGTTGCCAGTTTGATTTAGCCATCATGGCACAGCTGGACACACTGTATATGAGAGAGAGAGAGAGAGAGAGAGAAAGAGAGAGAGAGAGAGAGAGAGAGAAAGAGAGAGAGAGAGAGAGAGAGAGAGAGAGAGAGAGAGAGACTGTGAGACTGTGAGACTGTGAGCAGAGCAACAGGCCCAACCTCCACTAATGCACCCCCTCAAGCACCATCCTGCGACCTACGAGGTAAGTATCAGATGCTTAACATGCTCTGCTCACACCTACTGTAATGGTCTGGGCCTAAACTACACAAAAACAACACCAGACACTATGGAACACAAAGCTTTTAGTATCTCATCCAGGGATATACAAGGTCTGATGTCATCTGCCTTTGGCCTAAAGAGCAGGAACCCAGACTTCCTCAAAGAAATTGGAAATACAGACATTGTCATCCTACAAGAAACATGGTATAGAGAAGACTGACCCACTGGTTGCCCTCTAGGATACAGAGAGCTGGTAGTCCCATCCACCAAACTACCAGGTGTGAAACAGGGAAGAGACACAGGGGGTATGCTATTTTGGTATAGAGCAGACCTAACCCACTCTATTAAATTAGTCAAAAAATTAACATTTTACATCTGGCTAGAAATTAATAAGGAAATGATCTCAACAGAGAAAAATGTCCTCATGTGTGCTACCTATATCCCCCCCCCCAATAGAATCCACATACTTTAACGATGACAGCTTTTCCATCCTAGAGGGGGAGATCAACCATTTCCAGGCCCAGGGACATGTACTAGTCTGTAGCGACCTAAATGCCAGAACTTGACAAGAACCTGACAATCTCAGCACACAGGGGGACAAACACCTACCTGGAGGTGACAGTATCCCTCCCAAATATTCCCCCCCAGATCCAACTATGACAAAACAACCAACAGAAATGGGTCACAACTCCTGCTGCTCTGTCCTACCCTGGGTCTGTACATAGTCAACGGTAGGCTTCGAGGAGACTCCTATGATAGGTACACCTACAGCTCATCCCTATGGGGTAATACTGTAAATCACTGACCTCAACCCAGAGTCGCTCAGAGTGTTCACAGTCAGCCCACTAACACCCCTATCAGATCACAGCAAAATCACAGTCTACCTCAACAGAGAAATACTCAATCATGAGGCATCAAAGCCAAAGGAACTGCACAATATTAAGTAATGCTATAGATGGAAGGAATGTAGAGTAGAAACCTACCAAAAGCTATGAGGCAAAAACACAACTTCCTGGACAATATGTTTCACCGTAATAGTGAAGGTGGAAACTTGGCAGTAGAAAACCTAAACAGTATATTTGACCCCTCAGCTTCCCTATCAAATCAAAAAATTCCAAGCAGACAACGTAAGAAAATAAACAACAATGACAAATGGTTTGATGAAGAATGCAAAAACCTAAGAAAGAAATTGAGAAACCTATCCAACCAAAAACATAGACCCAGAAAACCTGAGTCTACGCCTTTGATACAGAAATACATTACGGTAAAAGATTGAACAGCACGTCAGAAATCAGCTCAATGTAATTGAAGAATCCATAGAATCTAACCACTTCTGGGAAAATTGGAACACACTAAACAAACAACCACACAAAGAGTTATCTATCCAAAACGGAGATGTGTGGATTTTTTATTTTTTAAATTTTATTTATCCGTTATTTTACCAGGTAAGTTGACTAGGTTCTCATTTACAGCAACGACCTGGGGAATAGTTACAGGGGAGAGGAGGGGGATGAATGAGCCAATTGTAAACTGGGGACTTTAAGTTGACCGTGATGGTTTGAGGGCCAGATTGGGAATTTAGCCACGGATAAACCACATCTCTAATCTTTTTGACTCTATAACTAAGAACAAACAGCAAAAACATATACATGATCATCTTGGAATCAGCTATTAAAGACTACCAGAAACAACTGGATTACAGGACAAAACTACAGGACAAAATATAAACAACCCAACCCAAAAAGGCCTGTGGTGTTGATGGTATCCTACATGAAATGATAAAATATACAGACCACAAATTCCAATTTGCTGTAGTTAAACTATTTAGTATCATCCTCAGGTCTGGCATCTTCCCCAATATTTGGAACCAAAGACTGATAACCCCAATCCACAAAAGTGGACACAAATTTGCCCCAATAACTACCGTGGGATATGCGTCAACAGCAACCTTGGAGAAATCCTCTGCATTATCATTAACAGCAGACTCCTACATTTCCTCAGTGAAAACAATGTACTGAGCAAATGTCAAATTGGCTTTTTACCAAATTATCATTTGACCGACCACGTATTCACCCAGCACACCCTAATTGACAAACCACAACAAAGGCAAAGTCTTCTCATGCTTTGTTGACTTCAAGAAAGCTTTTGACTCAATTTGACATGAAGGTCTGCTATACAAATTGATGGAAAGGGGTGTTGGGGGAAAAGCATACAACTTTATAAAATCCATGTACACAAACAACAAGTGTGCGGTTGAAATTGGCAAAAAGCACACATATTTCTTTCCATAAGGCCGTGGGATGAGACAGGGATGCACCTTAAGCCCCACCCTCTTCAACATATATGTCAATGAATTGGCGAGGTCACTAGAACAGTCTGCAGCAACCGGCCTCACCCTGCTAGAATCTGAAGTCAAATGTCTTCTGTTTGCTGATGATCTGGTGCTCCTGTCCCCAACCAATTACTTGACACATTGGAAAGAATTAACAAAAAAACTGAGCAAACTAGAAGGCCATTTGGCCCTGAACAGAGAGTACACAGTGGCAGAATACCTGACCACTGTGACTGACCCAGAATTAAGGAAAGCTTTTTGACTATGTACAGAATCAGTGAGCATAGCCTTGCTATTGAGAAAGGTCGTCGTAGGCAGACCTGACTCTCAAGAGAAGACAGGCTATGTGCACACTGCCCACAAAATGAGGTGGAAACTGAGCTGCACCTCCTAACCTCCTGCCAAATGTATGACCATATTAGAGACACATATTTCCCTCAGATTACACAGACCCACAAAGAATTCGAAAATTTTAATAAACTCACAAATCTATTGGGTGAAATTCCACAGTGTGCAATCACAGCAGCAAGATGTGTGACCTGTTGCCACAAGAAAAGGGCAACCAGTGAAGAATAAACACCCTTGTAAATACAACCCATATTTATTTTCCCTTTTGAACTATTTGCACATCGCTACAACACTGTATATAGACATAATATGACATTTGAAATGTCTTTATTCTTTTGGAACTTGTGTCAGTGTGACATTTTCTATTTCACTTTTGTTTATCCATGTCACTTGCTTTGGCAATGTAAACATGTTTCCCATGCCAATAAAGCCCATTGAATTGAATTGAGAGAGAGAGAAGGAGAAAAAAAGAAAAAGTGATAGTGGTGGAGAGAGAAGGAAAGAAGCTGGAGGGCAGGATAGCAGAAGAGGGGATGAGGAGGTGGTGAAACAGGATATACAGTAGTCAGGTGTCTTTAGTGAAAAAGTATTTCAACTTCTGTTGTCTAAATAGTGTTACTTTGTCCCTCTCATGTTCTCATTTTGGGCTCCCAAGTGGAGCAGCGGTCTAAGAGGTGTCACTACAGTCCCTGTATCCAGCTGTGATTGGGAGTTCCATTGGGAGTTCCATAGGGCGGCGCACAATTGGCCCTGCGTCGTCTGGGTTTGGCCGGAGCAGGCCGTCATTGTAAATAAGAATTTGTTCTTAACTGACTTGCCTAGTTAAATAAAGGGTCAATAAAGGTTAAATAAATAAATAAGTAGAACAGCATGAGAAAAAAGGAACTAAATAAAACTTTAAAAGAGAAAAACCATGCATCCTTTAGAACCACCAGTACCCATCACACTAACCCACGGTGATGGAGAAAGGGATGGAAGAGCGGGAGGAAGAAAAGAAGGGATACTAGAGGAAAGAGGGTCCCATAATGAGAGACTTCTCCCTCTTTCTTCACCCCTTCACACAGCTCCAAACTCTGGGTTCACACAAGCCCTCACTACACTACACTACACACACACATACACACTCACTACACTACACTACACACACACATACACACTCACTACACTACACTACACACACACATACACACTCACACACAAAAGCACACATACGCAATCCAGTTTAAATCAGTTTCTGATTTAAAGCTGGAATCGTTAGCTGCTACATACATTGGGGATTTATGCAATATTTAAGCGATAATGCAGAGGACGTGAGGCATTAGACCAATATGCCACCACTAAGGGCTGTTCTTATGTACGACGCAATGCTGAGTGCCTGAATACAGCCCTTAGCCGTGGTATATTGGCCATATACAACAGACCCCCGAGGTGCCAATGTAATTTGACCAGTAAAAATACGTGTGGTATATGGCCAATATACCATAGCTAAGGGCAGTCCTTACGCACAACGCCATGAGGAGTGCTAGCACAAATCCCCAAGGTGCCTTATTGCTATTATATTGCTATTATAAACTGGTTACCAACATAATTAGAGCCGTAAAAATAAATGTTTTGTCATACCATGGTATACGGTCTGATATACCACGGCTTTCGGCCAATCAGCATTCAGGGCTCGAAACACCCAGTTAATAATGATATTTATACCATGGCATTGTTGAATATTGGCATGAAGAGCATTCTAGAGCGTGGATTATTTCCCTGTAACGCATGGTATATTTGCACAACATAATTCAATAGTTAATTTTAGTTAATTTTCACATGTTTTGTTTGAGCTGCTTTTGAAAGCAAAAGTCAAATTGAAAACAGTATTGGTATTGTTGAATTCGATTTTCAAAATAGCAAGCTAGGACTGATGGTTAGGTTAGCTAAACTAGCAAGTCTGTTTGTTTGGTTACGGCAACTACTGTAGCTTTCTAGTGGATAATGTGTTAAATTATAGCCACGGTATGAAAGGGATAATCAATTCGGGGTTCTATGCATTCTCTGGAAAATAATGCAACTCTGTGGAAGGTCAGTTCCAGGTCCGTCATTAGACTGGGACTGGGTGGCTAGGTAGGGCCTTTACAGACACAGAGACTGGGTGGCTAGGTAGGGCCTTTACAGACACAGAGACTGGGTGGCTAGGTAGGGCCTTTACAGACACAGAGACTAGGTAGGGCTTTTACAGACACAGAGACTGGGTGGCTAGGTAGGGCCTTTACAGACACAGAGACTAGGTAGGGCTTTTACAGACACAGAGACTGGGTGGCTAGGTAGGGCCTTTACAGACACAGAGACTAGGTAGGGCTTTTACAGACACAGAGACTGGGTGGCTAGGTAGGGCCTTTACAGACACAGAGACTAGGTAGGGCTTTTACAGACACAGAGACTGGGTGGCTAGGTAGGGCTTTTACAGATACAGAGACTTTGGGGGGAAGGGGGGGGGGGGGGCACAAAAACATGTGCGGCCCTCAGCTAAAATCTGAAATTTCGATGTGGCCCTCGAGACAAAATGATTGCCCACCCCTGCCCTAATGGAGGGTTCTAGTTCTGGTTCCAGTCAGACTCTACTAGAGGGTTCTAGTTCTAGTTACAGTCAGACTCTACTGGAGGGTTCTAGTTCTGGTTCCAGTAAGACTCCAATGGCGGGTTCTAGTTCCAGTCAGACTCTACTGGAGGGTTCTAGATCTGATTCCAGTCACTCTATTGGAGAGTTCTAGATCTGGTTCCAGTCAGACTCTACTGGAGGGTTCTAGATCTGAGTCCAGTCAGATTCTACTGGAGGGTTCCAGTTCTGGTTCCAGTCAGATTCTACTGGAGGGTTCCAGTTCTGATTCCAATCAGACTCTACTGGAGGGTTCTGGTTCCAGTCAGATTCTACTGGAGGGTTTTTGTTCTAGTTCCAGTCAGACTCGACTGGAGGGTTCTAGATCTGGTTCTAGTCAGACTCTACTGTAGGGTTCTAGATCTGGTTCTAGTCAGACTCTACTGGAGGGTTCTGGTCCAGTCAGACTCTATTGGAGGGTTCTGGTTCCAGTCAGACTCTACTGGAGGGTTCTGGTTCTAGTCAGACTCTACTAGAGGGTTCTAGTTCTGATTCCAGTCAGACTCTACTGGAGGGTTCTAGTTCCTGTTCTAGTCAGACTCTAATGGATGGTTCTACTTCTGATTCCAGTCAGACTCAACTGGAGGGTTCTAGTTCTGGTTCCAGTCCGAATTTACTATGTTGTTCTAGTTCTGGTTCCAGTCAGACTCTACTGGAAGGTTCTAGTTCTGGTTCAAGTCAGACTCTACTGGAGGGAACTAGATCTGGTTCCAGTCAGATTCTACTACGCTGTTCTAGTTCTGGTTCCAGTCAGAATCTATTGGAGGGTTCTAGTTTTGGATCCAGTCAGACTCTACTGGAGGGTTCTAGTTCTGGTTCCAGTCAGACTATACTGGAGGGTTCTAGTTCTGGTTCCAGTCAGACTCTACTGGAGGGTTCTAGTTTTGGATCCAGTCAGACTCTACTGGAGGGTTCTAGTTCTGGTTCCAGTCAGACTATACTGGAGGGTTCTAGTTCTGGTTCCAGTCAGACTCTCCTGGAGGGTTCTGGTTCTAGTCAGACTCTACTGGAGGGTTCTAGTTCTGGTTCCAGTCAGACTCTACTGGAAGGTTCTAGTTCTAGTCAGACTCTACTGGAGGGTTCTAGTTCTGGTTCCAGTCAGACTCTACTGGAGAGTTCTAGTCACACACACACACACACACACACACACACACACACACACACACACACACACACACACACACACACACACACACACACACAAACAGAGACAAACACACGCCTCCTCTCCCCCACCCCACTTCCCCTCTTATAGGTCAACAACCATCTGGCGAATTAGAAGTATACTTTAAAAAGCACTGTTTTAATTAGCGAGACATTTTATTAGATGAAGAATGTATCCAAAGAATACACACATTCAATCTGGCAAAAATGTGAAGGTTTGGTATTGTTTATGGTAAGCCATCTGTGTGACCCCTGAGAAAGTTGAAAATCCTCGAATCCTTTCTTCTTCCCTCTCTCCCTTTTTTTCTCCCTTTTTCTCGCCTTTCTCTGTCTCTAAAAACAAAGTACATTCAAGTTGAAAATAGGAGTAAGTTTAGCCTTTCATCCATTCTGAAGGTGAAAACTCAGTTCAATATTCTTTTCAAAACATGCTTTAGGGTTTTGGGGCATAAAAGCTCACACTAACTTAGAGACTCAATCAAGCACATTAATGAGCCATTTCCTATCTGGGAGGAGAGGAAGTACTATAAAAAAAATGGACCAAAAATCACTTCAATAGGCTTAGAAGAGTTAAAGGGTTCTTATGCATTCCACCCTGCATCCTACTGCTGGCTTGCTTCTGAAACTCAGCAGGGTTGGTCCTAGTCAGTCCCTGGATGGGAGACCAGATGCTGCAGGAAGTGGTGTTGGAGGGCCAGTAGGAGGCAACCTTTCCCAAGTAGGAGGCAACATAAATATCCCAATGCCCCAGGGCAGTGATTGGGGACATTGTCCTGTGTAGGGTGCTGTCTTCTGGATGGGATGTTAAATGGTTGTTCTGACTCTCGGTGGTCACTAAAGATCCCATGGCACTTATCATATGAATAGTGGTGTTAATCCTGGTGTCCTGGCTAAATTCCCAATCTGGCCCCATCATGGTCACCTAATCATGCCCCACTTACATTTGGCTCATTCATCTCCTCTTCCGTAACAATTCCCCAGGTCGTTGCTGTAAATGAGAATGTGTTCTCAGTCAACTTACCTGGTAAAATAAGGGCTAAGTAAACATTTTACAAATAATTCATTATGGCAGTAAACAGGACTTTTATTCTGAAAAAAATGAACACATGCATCTTTATAGAACCTATCCTTAATAAAATAGTTTCAAATGTTCAACTGAAAATGTAAATAGTTTCACTGTAAGCTATTGAATCACAGACAAGCACAAAGTGTAAGTGCTAAATATGTTTTTTTGTTTATATTTTATACATATAAAATGGATGGAATTACTTTTAAATTTTTTGGGGGAAGCATACAAAAAGTGATTGATTGATATACTGATATATTGCATTACCCGTATCCACTGGTTGGCCTTCCTCTCGACAGCATTGTGAGGTTGCTTTGAATATTAGACTCAACAGACTCTGGAACAGCAGCGAGCGGCTAACACAACACAAGACACAGGACACACAACACAAGACAGTGCATTAGGCAAGGCATCCATCCATCCATCCATCCACCCACCCAGCCATCCACCCTTCCACCCATACAGACAGCCACCCACCAAACCATCCACCCACCCATCCATGTCCTAGTGACAGTCACCATCAGCAGCGACAAGGGGATTCCAGCAGAGGCAGCCCAGGAACTGGCATACGAAGGGAATAGTCTTCATGTTCCCTGTGGTGGAGCTCTGCGAACACACACCACTGACACACACACACACACACACACACACACACACACACACACACACACACACACACACACACACACACACACACACACACACACACACACACACTGACTGGGCCAAACCTAGTCTGATCCCAAATGCCACCCTATTCTCTATGTAGTGCACTGCTTTTGACCAGGGCGAGAACCCGTCATGTGTTGAGAACTGGAAGAGATACACAAAACAGTGGGATGGGCCAGGTACAGTTTTGCGTGTTGTGGCTCTGTTGGCCCGGATACAAACTGTACGTATGTGTGTGTGAGTGAGTGAGTGACTGTCTCTGTGTGTGTGTGTGTGTGTGTTTACGGAACCTCTTGGCGCACGGATCCCTTTAACGGGATCATTTTCGTAAACAACCGCTGAATTGCAGAGCGCCAAATTCAAAATAAATTGCAAAAAATATTTATTTTCATGAAATCACAAGTGAAATATACCAAAACACAGCTTAGCTTGTTGTTAATCCACCTATCGTGTCAGATTTTGAAAATATGCTTTACAGCGAAAGTAATCCAAGCATTTGTGAGTTTATCGATCACTAGACAAAACATTACGAACAGCTAGCAGCAATGTAGATTGGTCATGATAGCCAGAAAAGCAATAAAATGAATCGCTTACCTTTGATGATCTTCAGATGTTTGCACTCACGAGACTCCCAGTTACACAATAAATGTTCCTTTTGTTGGATTAATGCGTTACGCGTTGGTGTTTTATGTTCAGAAATCAACATGCTCGAGCAGTCATGAACGACAGACGAAAATTCCAAATAGTATCCGTAAAGTTCGTAGAAACATGTCAAACGTTTTTAATAATCAATCCTCAGGTTGTTTTTAACATCAATAATCGATAATATTCCAACTGGACTGTAAACTATTCAATACAGGAGAGAAAGAAAATGTCGAGCAACCAGTGCGCGTGAACTAATGGAAGGACATCCGTCTATCCACTGACGCGATTTGATAAATCTCGCTAATTTTTCAGAATAAAAGCTTGAAACTATGTCTAAAGACTGTTCACACCCCGAGGAAGCCATGGGAAAAGGAATCTAGTTGATATCCCTTTAAATGGACGAAAGGCAGGCAATGGAACAGTGATTTTTCAAAATAAGAGTCACTTCCGGGTTGGATTTCCTCAGGTTTTTGCCTGCAAAATCAGTTCTGTTATACTCACAGACAATATTTTGACAGTTTTGGAAACTTTAGAGTGTTTTCTATCCTACTCTGTCAATTATATGCATATTCTAGCATCTGGACCTGAGAAATAGGCAGCTTACATTGGGAACGTTATTTTTCCAAACGTAAAAATTCTGCCCCCTAGCTTCAACAGGTGTATAAAAGACTCTTCAGCTCAGAGAAATAAATTTAACCCCTGTGTGTGTGTGTGTGTGTGTGTGTGTGTGTGTGTGTGTGTGTGTGTGTGTGTGTGTGTGTGTGTGTGTGTGTGTGTGGGCTGGGAATTGCCAGGGCCCTCACTATACGATATTACCCCTGTACTTTGGTGCCGATACAATATATATTGCGGTTCTCAAGATTCTCACTATTCTATATGTATTGCGATTCTCAACATTCTAATGATTCTGCAGTATATGTATTGCGATTCGATACTGAGATTTTATTGCGAATCGATGTTCCATATTGCTCACCATATGTCTGCTAGGAGAGGGACAAGAGAGAACAATGAGAAAACACGTTTTAAACAGTCATGGAAATTAAAGTGCAGAGAACATTTAAAAAGAAGACGGAGAACAAACTACAGCATGAAGGAAAAATACTGGCGTTTTGGTGCAGGTACAGACAAAATAATATTGTGATATTGTCAAAACGATATGATATTATTTTTAACTAACGATACGATAGTTAAAAATAATAATCCAATATGTAATTTTTCCCCCCATCACTACTGTACACTGAAGCACACTCACAGCATCCCACTCTTTTCAATCCTGTACATAACACATGGTCTCAGTTTAATATGACACGCGTGTGTGTTTGTGCATGTGTGTGTCATTACATAACTCAACCCAGGAGGAAAGTTTATTTACAATAAGAACTTTATTAA